>NC_041395.2:86417134-86717134 GCF_900747795.2 Erpetoichthys calabaricus
GACGCCTAGGAGGACCGGAGGAGGGCTTGCGCCTCCTCCAGACCACAAGGGGGTGACCACCCTGGTTGCTTTGGGGACCGTGGTCACCGCCAGGGGGCGCCCCAATGCCTTGGTAGCCCTGGACCTCAGCACCTCCGCCACACCTGGAAGTGTTGGGGGGAAGAGGATCAGGGACATTCCAGGTGTGCAACCGGCACTTCTGCCACACTTGGGAGTGCCAGCGGAAGATTGTCGGAAGTCACCTGGAGCACATCCGGGTGGCTATAAAAGGGGCCACCTCCCTCCATTCGATACCTGGAGTCAGGTGGAAGAGGACGGAAGTCGAAGGAGAGGAGTGGAGGTGGTTCAAAGATAGAGAAGGCAATGTATTGAGGGCCTGGACTGGGGTGATTGGTGCTGTGGCACTGGGGTTTGTGCGTGTTCTACTTGTAAATAGTTGTAAATAAACATGTGTTGGGTGACAAAACATGTATGCCTGTCTGCGTCCTGGCCAGGTTCCACAACATTTATGTAGGTAGTTGTTCTTAGCTATAAAAAGAGGAAAAATCATTCCACAGCAAAGGCTTTTTTGTTGAATTCAAATTTTACCTCTGTCATTTGAGTGAGTAAAACCATGTGAAGTAAACAGTTTAAGTTCATTTTCATAGCAGCCATCATTATCCTAAAAAACTCTTTTTCCTGTATATTACATGCACAGTTGATCATGGCAGGTTAAAACTGATCACAATCTTAACTCTGTAGTTAAAATGCTGCATAGTGTCTTTAATATGCCTATCAATCAGTCTTCTATTCCACGTTCATATCTACTCTGCTTCCCCATCCTGTCCACTTTAGGGGACACTCATTTTCTGCAGCTAAGCCTTTGTTGTTGAAATGCTCTTCTGTTTACAAAATGAACAACAGGCAGCTAAAGTTGAGCTAAGTCTATTTAAAAGAATCTACGAAATCTGTTATCACTTTTTTTCTCTACTGTGCACTTTAATCCTATCTACTGGGAGAAACTCCACCTGGAGTAGAGCTGTAAAAATGCATGTATCCTGTCTGCTGCTTAAATAGTGAACATTGGGCAGCTAAAATTCAAAATGTATTTAAACGATTGTAAAATGCTTTTTTACCACTTTCATGTCTACTGTGGCCTTTTGCCTCATCCCCTGTCTTCTTTGATTTTGCTTCATATTGTAGCAGCTATTGACAGTTGTGTTCTCACAATCACGGGGATATCAGACAGACCATTAAGGAATGGAAAGTTGAAGGAGTTTCTGCAGCACACTGGGCTAGAATCACTTGCTTAGCATAAAAATGTGGTGCCCCAGGATAACACCCAGATCTCACACAGACTGAAAACTAAAAAACAGGGAAAGTAAGCGAGTACTACCAACACAGACATTACCTTTCAGAATTCCAAATCAAAGGTGCAAGTCTCACCTACTTTAGAGATAACCTTTGTGACGGATGGCCAGAACCCTTTCATGAAAAGACCAGGGGAGAGACTGTGAAAGCGCAACCCCATCAGAAGGAGCATCCTGTATGTGAACTACTTTCACTGTTTGGAGTTATTTATTTAACAATATTTTAGTAGGAAATAAATGTGTTTTGCGCATTGTGAGCATATGACTGAATGACTTGGCAAGTGGATTATGTGACACGATGTGAGATTTTTTCATGGAAGTTTTTCTTATTGTTTGCTATTTGTCCTGTATTGGTCACTATAGGGTCTCATTCTATTTGAAACTTTACTATGTCCATTCTCCACAAAAACAAGAGATTAAACATTTTTCCTGGCCATCACTACACTACACTATCACTACATATAAAAATATCTTTTTTGGGTGGAGTATTTCTTTAATTTATTGTCTCAGATTTCTCAAAAAAATAAATCATGGTCTGCATATTTAGAAGAGATGAGTAGGTCATTACTGGTCATCATGACTTCCCTATCAAGACAGCCAAGTCACACTGTGACATCATGTTTCATTTTGAAACACTAAAGTTTCTGAGAAGTACAGTATATGGGAGATATTTTCTGCAAAAAAAGGAAATGAAAATGAACATTATAAAATACAATCTCTCTTTTTCCATTTATTTTTCAAAGTCTACACGCAAAGAGGTGTCCAAAATTAAAAATAAAATGAAGTAATACTTGCAAGTTCATTTTCCACATACATAAGAGTCATTTGTGAAAACTTTTGTCATTTTATTTTCCATCCCATCTGGGTGTGTCAGTGTCATAATTAAAATGAAAATGCAATCCCCACTTTAGATTTGCTTTTCCTTCATGACATGCCCCATAGGAAACTTATAGTGCTCAAAGGTTGAACTTAAAACAATTTTTCATTTATGTTTCATTTATGAATCAACTTTGTCACAAATGTTTCTCTTAAAATTCCTTAGAAGAAATAGCATTAGACAAAAAGGAGACATGAGATACAACTGAGGTAAAAAGAACTCAAAACTGAGAAATTGACTTGAAAAGCATGTTATACTTTGTGTAACCTCTTGTTTTAATCTTTTTCAAGACTTCCTATTTTTTACTTATTATTGGACTGATGCCATTATACACTGTGACTTACAACATTTGAGATACAATCAGTTACATTTCATTTGTTTTTCCAAGGTAAGTAACAGATAAAAAAATATTAGCTACGTTCTGATAGGAATTTTTCATGAGATGTGCTTTCCCTTAGATCAATTGATCCAGTTTAAAATTAAGTAAGAAATCAAATTTGTCATTCATTAACATATTCGTCTTATCTTTAACTTTTCTAATCTGAAGACATCATTATTATCTGAATCTGGAGTGAATACTGATAAGAGAATAATCTCGGGGATTATACTTCACAGTTTCAGTTGGACAACTTTTTGATGCTATGCATCAGCCTAGGTTTGTTTCCTGGCTTATGTTTATTTTCAATTTTTTTATGTCAATTTCATGTGTTTTTTGTTTTAATGTAATGTTTGCAAATATTGTTTTATGTAAAGATTATTTAACTCTTATGTGTTGTATATTGCTGCATGTAGGCTTCATTCCTTGTGCTTTATCGGTGGAACCTCAAATTATATGTAATAGTCTATATTTATGTGTATTTAATGTTGTTAGTTTTCATATCTGTATATATTTACTGTCACAGTAAACTTTTAATTATGTCCTGTTCCTTTAATTCCACCTCTTTTCCTTGTAACTTGTGGATGGTGCCCACAGGAGGCCGGGGCCACATGGACACTACCAATCCTGAGCCCTTCTTCTGGCTGTTTAGCAAAGATTGAAGGTCCATGTTTTCATTTTATAATTTCTTAAGGATCAGGCAGTAATAATATACAGCTTAATGCCCTATCCAGAAGGTCTGACGGAACCAAATCACAACCCAGGAAAAGTTCTTGGCAGTAAACAGTACTGAATATTCTGTAGACTTGTTGACAACTATACAAGGAATAATTTCATTAGTGTTTTCTAGAATGGCACATTTGGGGGTCTAAACATCAGGATGGCAGCTTTCCCATAAACCCTGTTTTTCTCTTCTGAATTATTTTGATCATTTCTCATATTAATGGTTTCATTTTTCTTAATGTTTATTGTTATTGCTTATTATTAAAGTCACCTTTTTATTATATCACCGCAACATCATTTTGTATGTGTGTTTTAAGTAGCGTTTGCCACCATTTTAATGCTTGAAGTTAAAACTGCCATGCTTTTTACAAGTCTGTGTTCAATGTACAGTAGCTGCTGAACAACACAAATAACGTGTAATGGCATACAACATATATGAGGTATTTTGAATTTTTCCAAACATTTTGAAAACAATTTTGTATATACAAAATGTTTCATCTTTTCTGTAATTGTAAATATAAAGCCTGTGAAATGAGAATATGCTATTCAAAAAAAGGGTTCAACAATGAAGTCAGCTAACATTAACTTGATCACCAATAGCTTGTGCCCACTTGTTAGAAGTAAATGTAAAGATCTGTGGTATATGCTAGGTGCTTGGATCTAAACTTAAATGTTTAAATGTCTATGTACCCAGGGCCTATAAACAACTCTGTTGATTATCAGTGTATTTTAATTCTTCTGATTTTGTTAACTTTTAAACCTTAATCTAATTGAGGATGCATGTTAAATCTGACTCTAACCGCCCAAGAAACAGAGAAGAGAATGGGAATGCATTATTAAGAGGCAGAGACAATATGACAAATGACAGCATTGACAAACAATGGATGGAAGAGAATACTACAGCAACGCCTGGGGCATCATGTATAAACGGTGCGTACGCACAGAAATGTTGCATATGAACGTTTCCACATTCAAATCGCGATGTATAAAACCTACACTTGGCGTAAAGCCACGCACTTTTCCACGGTACCTTATACCCTGTCGTACGCAAGTTCTCCGCTCGGTTTTGCTGACTGGCGGCACCCAGCATCAAAGCAGTGCTACTGTTCCTGTGTGGTTACCCTTCCTTAGATCCACATCCACGACGGCGGCTTTATCAAAAACACTGAAATTAACCGTATATCGTTCATAAATTTAATACATCTGATTGTAATTAACCTGTAACAATATAATGGTCCACAGAATGGTCAGACTATTCTAAATACCATAACTGCTTTAGCGTTGTTACTGTCACTGCACCTTCTACTCCTTCTGTCAGCTGTTCCCATTAGGGGTTGCCACAGCGGATCATCTTTTTCCATATTACTCGTACTGCACCACTCGGAGTATTTATATCACTGTATCTGAATGTGAATCACAGATCTACAGCGATTGGAAAGAGAATTATCGGTATACAGCATCAAGCACTCGCTGCCTCAGCCATTCGCTATTTGAACTGCTCTCATCTGACCAACGCTTCACAGCCTTTCCTGTTTGGACCTCGCGGTTCACAAACAGTTTCATCCCAAGAACTATACACACACTCAATCAGTCCATCAAGTGCTCCTTGTAGAACTGTTTGTACTTGCAAGTTACCGTGAGGTAATTGTATTTATGATACAGTTATAATATTGCACAATCTGAGCCACTTTATAAAGTGCATATTTACATATGATGGGGATATCATTTTTAAGATGAAATGCAGCAAAATATGTTGATTATACAGTATTATACAGATAAAACTTTAACTTTAACTACACGGTGCCGCAGCACTAGCGAGCTTGAGCTTCGTTCACGGTTTGTTCCTGCCTCGCGCTGTATTCATGCTGTGGCTGGTGTGACACTGGAAGGAAAGATGGATAGAATAATTAAACATTACGAAGATATTTCGATGTTCCTTAAAAGTTTTGAAGAATCGGTGTTCTAAGCTTACAGATGGCTTAACGTCTATTACAGAGCTGATTGTGTGACGATTGGGTATTTGGAGAAAGAAAAGTAAGGAAAGGAAAATAACGGAACAGTGAAAAGAAATCGAATATATTGTACAGATTTAAATGGAGATTTGTTGATCGTCTAATTCGTGTTGCCATCAGGGAAAATAGTGTTTATTCCCAATGAAAACTTGTATAAGGTATCATTTTATTTATTATTGTTTATACCATAAAGCCATTTTGTTTGTTTCCTTATGAGCACAACCAATTTGTTGTTATGCATGTTGCCATCATGCGGCCAACGTTGGCATCACATATTTGCATCATTTCACCAAGCATATAAAAGATGGCAGCATGCACTATTAAGTGTTCTAATCAATGGACTTAGAATCTCAAACACCTCTGTCAAAACAAAAGACTTTTTAATTGAACCTTTGCTTAGTGAATACAAACCTGTTTTGATATCAACTTTCTTTAACACTTGTGTTTTGTGTCTCACTCTGCCTTCCTTTCTGATTATTTTTCCTAAAATAATGGAGGTACAGTTTTTGGGGTTTTAGAAGTCAAGAAATTTAATGAGCTGGTCTGTTTTTTGATTTATGACGTTTTTGAAGATGTTTATTTTGAAATATGTATTCCCTATATTTATGTAATGCAAGGTGGCCAGGCTGATGTTAGACAAGATGTCAGAGAGTGTGTGACGCATGAATTAATTACAGTGATGGTATAAAAGTCAGTATCAAACACTACTTTATTGTCTTGAGTTTGTAACTTTTTACATGAAACTCACGCTATTGTTTTAAAAATCTCTCTTGCTATGAATTGATTTCTGTTCTTCAACTTTATGTCTTCTTACGTCTTTGGTGTTTTGGCTTGGGTTACTTAAAATACTCTGGTTCTTGACACTTTCTCTATGTCTACCTACTTAAAGATTTTGTGTCACGTCCTGGCCATTGTTTATTTATATCACATTCTCCCATCTTTGACGTCGGCGTGTTATTACTATCACATTCTATCTACTGATTCCATCTTACTTAAAACTGCTGCCGCCCTGTGCAGTCACAATTTGAAACAACACTGAATAACAAAGTGAAAAAATGCCATTGTATCAGAATCTTAACAATATAAAGAAATGCAAAGCAATAGAAGACTTTGACCAAACTTAAACAAATACTCCATCTAAAAATAACATTTTTTAAAATGTTTTTACCACATCTGGTTTGTAGCAATGGCCAAGTATAAATTTAACCCGATATTTTCATGGAAAAATATGTATCTCTGGAGACCAACACTGAATAGCAGCAAGCAATTTCAAAATGTTCATAAGCAGAAACAAATATCAAAAACATTCATGAAAAAATCTCACAATGATCAAAGCAAGTCATCCAGTCATATGCTTACAAAATGGGAAAATATCTATCTACTATATAATAAAACACTAAGGTCTGTGTGTCCAGTCCCTGTGAGCAATCTTTTTGGTTATTTTAACTTTGGTGACACAACGAGAAGGAAGTCCAAGAATTAGACAAGAATAGGAGTAAAGGTGTATGAAGCATCCTGAGAGAGAGAGAAGACAAGTATAAAACCAGACAGGAGGTGAGGAAGGTGCCTCAAAAATAATGTCAGAGTCCGAGAAGCAGGCCTTACGGGAGCTTACTCAAGAGAGTGAGCACCGGGTAACCGACACACACAACAGAGAAAAGGCACTGACATTACACAAGTGGTAAGAGATAGCAAATATTTTGAAATTATTCTGTTACCTGTCTTCAACAGGTACTGTAGCTAGTCATTAAATAAATACTTTTGGAATATCAGAGAAGTGCATGAATAGCCCATTTATATGGGATTGTTCTTTTGAATTGAAGACCTACAACTATCAAAATTATAGGTCAGGAGTCCTGTCTTCAATTCAAAATTTCAAGCCCATTTTAAGGTGTTCTCTGACTGTATAATACTTTTATCTTCCAGATGTGTCTATTTAACAGTTAATGCATGTGTTTTGCATGTTTTGAGCATAAGACTGGAGAACTTCACATGTGGATTATGTGATATAATTAATGTGACATTTTTTCATGGATTTTTTTTTTTTATATATATATTTGCCATTGTACTTTTTCAGGTATAGGTATGCTGAAGTCAGAATCCATCTTAGAAGTGTTATCAGCAAGCCACAAACTGGGAACAAACCATGCAGACTCACACACTACATGACATTCAACTATCTCTAGCCAATTCAGCAATGCCACTTAACCAATCATGTGTGTTTTGGATAAAGCGGAGAAGTGAAATGCCCAGAAGGAAAGTCCACATACACTCTAACAGTACATGCACATTACGCACAAGTTTTTTCTTCTTGTTTGACAATACAGTATAACCCAGGTCTGTGGAGCTGTGAGAAAGAAGCCATACCACAATGTCATAAAGCTAACTTCAATGATAAAGGTCTCTGTATCCATTTTACAATCCACCTCTTACTCCAATTAGTCATGGAGCATCAGGGCTTCTCCAGTAGTATACTTTATATCAGCAATGTATCCAGGGCTGGATGCCAGTCTTTTGCAGAGAGGCAAAAAGATACAATATAAAACTGAACTTAATCAGTGACTGTGTAATTAAACATTTTATTAATAAACAGTATTCTGTTATTCTGAAGGCATAAAAATAAAGGATAACACTACTGTGTAATATTAATACTAACAGTTGTTTCTGTGCATTAGTTGTTGTAGTGATATGTTTAAACAGAGGCAGATTCTGCATATCTGTGTATTTCTCATTAAGAAAACATATGACCAACTAATCATTCTGTCATTAAACATTGTTATTAGAAATAGAGCCGAATTTACATTTTTAATAAATGATATTGTCACAATTATCATTTGGAACATCAGAATAGAAACAGATTGCATTTTCTTGAAACGCTTCAATAGCTGTAATGTAAAATATAATATAACGGTTCAAAGTTCAGTGAAGGGCATTTAATATCCACAGGTCCCTGGGATTTGCAATTTTATCAGAGCCTGAAAGCAAAATAAAGTTTACTTACTAACAGAACAAATGTTCCCAGAAACTCTGCTAAGCATTCCTTCAGAAGTTTGTTCTTCAGTCTGAGAAGATGTCTTAGTTTCTGCATTCTCTAAATCCACAGAAAGAATAGACCTCACAGTGGTGCAGAAGCCACGCTTCTTTGCTTTATATCCTGGAGAAAGTCACTATCGAATCAATAACAGAGGGGGAGCTAATAGAGCAATAGCATGCAAACTTTACACACCAATAAAAAACAAGCAAATTCCTTGTTTTTGATAATGGAAAGAGCCTTCATAAAATACAGAAGTGATTTCACAAGGCTGTGGTCTGCTTATCTTAGTTTAAATGAATTTACATTTTCTGACTAGCAAACTCATTTGAAACCAAAATAGACTGGAGTTGTGCAAAAGTAAGACTGGATTTGTCATCCAAAATTTAGACTTTGCAGGATGATCGCCTACTTGCATGACTTTGCAGAATATGGACAGGAATGGTCAGCATGTTGAAAGGTTTCACAAGTGCACAAAAAAGACCTTTCACACAGATACAATACAAGGTCAATATTTGCCTAGCAGCTTTTGTCCATTTACACGTTGGGGTATAATCTGCTGTTAACCGTTTCTATTTCAAGTTCAATATCTTGAAATTTTTGGACCTAGATCTGTAACACTATGAATAGGTAAGTAATTACAAATCAGAGTAGACAAATATGTACTGAAAACAATAATTATACATTTCTTGCAAGAAGAATTACTTTGCAGTTCCCATAATTCCCTTTTGTGAAAGTAGAACCTTTTAAAACAAGCCGATTGCTATAAAATAATGGGAAACAATCCGAGAAAAAGAATCTTTTAAATTTTATGTAGTCATTTACACTACAGCAAGCGTAGAGTACTGCTTAAATTCAAAGATGTTTTCTGGATTTCTTGATCATTGAAGTGGAACACCCACAGAAAATGTGCCTGTATTAAATTTACTCCTAAAGTGTTAAAGTAACCCTTTAAAATCTCTATTTCTTTTTATATATACAATTCAAGTGTTAATATTTTAACATGTGTAAATGTTTGTCCTCAGTTGTAGTACATTCCTCTCAAAGGTATTTTAAATGTCTAATGGCAAAATGGAGGTTATCATATCATTGGCAGCAATGGGCATTTCATTGTCATGTTATTCTGCTATTGACCCCACTGAGAATTTAGCACTACATAAAAATTATGAATAAGATGTTCAAAATAGTATGACAGGCAAAAGTGTTGAGTGAGTCAAAAATCCTGAAAAAGTCTGTTTAATCACCAAATGGCCTGCAAGCATGCACAATTAAAAAAATTTTTTTACAAAGAAACTTAACTTCCAGATGAGAGATGCTCACATGCCAATTTACATGAATATGTACATGGGGTTACAAGACCAACTCCTCTCAGCATGAATTCCTTGCTCACACGTCCCATTTGAAAAATAAATGTTTCAGGTCAAAGACCTATTTCTCTTTTAAACACTGATGTCAAGGTTCTAACAAATACACTCACAAAGCCATCAAAAATGAAGGTTTTCAATTTTCTTTTTCTACCAGAAGTTATTAAGCACTAGAGCAGGACAAAATTCACTAAAACTATTTTAAAAATCTATACCACCAATGAACATTTATATTAAATATATTTATTAAACTAAATTGAATACAAACAAATTATCACAGGTTAATCAACAAAATTACAAAGGACAAGGGCAAACAGAAACAAGCAAACCAAGAAGATAAGAAAATACTCTTAATTAACACAGCCAAAATGATGTCCAAAGGAGGACTCTAAAGAAGAAATCTAACAAAATATTACTATCCAAAATCCAACATGACAAAAATCTAAAAGGAGGAAATTTTATATAAATCAAAAAGTAATCAAAAAGGCAAAACCAGAAAACACACAACTTCAACAACACATCCCTACACTGGGAGTTGAGAGCTGAAGGCAATGTGATAACATGGAGCTGAGAACAATTAAGACTGTTTTTAGTTTTCTTAGGTGACTGCAGCAGTTATTGATGAAGCACACTGATTTCCCTGTTTCTTTTGTCTCTACATTAAATTTGAAACAATTAATAATTACAATGGAAAGGAACTTGGGAAAAACAAAAAAGGAAAATGTGTTGTGCTTTTCTGGCTCAGCTATACAAAATATACAAAATAGATGCAACACTAAGGCCTAAATTTCCAAAATGAAGCCTCCGATTTTCCTACCTGGAGGCTTCAAGCATAGAATGCCAAATTGAGCCTTTGCCTCACAAATCTAGCTCCCTTTTCCAAGATCAGAAGACACAGAAAGGGGGAATTTCAGACTTAAAACAATCCTTTACAATCCTCAATGAATATTTAAAGTAAGAGACAAAACCATAATAATCTCTGGTTCAAAAAATTAATAAAGATATTTGGAAATCATGAAGGTGAATTGCAATGAATATGCCTAAAAAGCAACCCAGCGCAAATTCAAACCAGTCCATTATTCAAATCCTTAATCCTCAAAACACAGCCAAATAATCAGAAAAGGCAGAAAAATCAATTACTTACAAAGTGATGTAAAGAATATCCAACTCAATGCGGATCTGGAGGCCTGAACCTGTGAATGGAGTTAAAAAGCAGAGGGCAGTCCAAGAGGCATGGTGGCCATGCCCCTTAAAATTCTACACTAAAAACACTAAAGCATAGCACATAAATAAACAAAAAAATATTAAAACATAACACACAAAAGGGCAAAAAGATGAAAGAAAATTAAAATACACATAACAAAATGGTGGAGGCAGGCATGAAGCAGATGAGATACCAACACAGCAAGAAAATCATCCTTTAATATTTGCCATCTATGTAACATAAATTATACCTCATCAGTGATAAGGAATCACTCTGTCCTGACAGATAAACGTTTGGAGTAGCACCTGAAAATCAAAATTAGAAAATGAAGCCAATACATGAGACATAATGAAAGTCAAAAGAACAAGCAATTGGTCAAAATGAATCACACAAGAATATTCAGAGCAAGTCTTTTTTTTTTTTTTTTTTGTAGAATTTTGGTATCTGCAGATTGGATAAGGAAATGAACCCCTAGCTGTCCTTTTATCCTGTCGCACCAATTATGAACTGGTCACGACCTTTGAGGCCACGCCCCTAAAATGCAGGGAAGGGAAAATATAGACAGCAACTCAAAATGGTAAAAAAATGACAGAAACAGAATCCTTGAACTCCCAATTCAAGTGTTAGATGATATGTAATACCAAATCCTGACACTATCTATTTTAGCATTCAGTGGGACTTCTAATTTGCCTCACTGTGGAAGTTTGTAGTTGGCCTTAATATCAGAGCCAGACTGAAATTATTGCACTGTAATCCTAGTGCTTCAATTCATTCAAATAATAAAATACAGTATATACAGTAACATAAATTTAAACATATGTGCTCTTAAGTCAGTGTTTCTCTATCCATGTGTCATTGGATGTCCTAGATGGGTCGTCAGCTTAAGCTAAAAAGAACTTTAATGTTTTAATGGGGCCACTGATTGAATATTTCAGTTCTGCATCCGAAGGGACATTTTGCTAATGAACACTGAGGAACTGAAACAACTGGCATAATAGTTCAGGTATGAGCAGTTGACAACCTATATATACCACATACTGCATGCTTCATTAAAAAAGATAACAAACATGGACAAGTTCCTCAAATGCCCCATAGCATCACCTACTCCAAAATCTTCCAATTCCATAACAACCTCACAATATTCAACCCAAAAACCTGAACCAAACAGGAATGTTAAAAGAACATACAACCCAGATTTTCTGAGGTATAGATTTACTTTTACTGTGGAGCATGAAGAGCATCAGCCATTGTGCAATATCTGCAGTGTGGTACCACAAGAGGAAAGCATGAAGCTTTCTCAACTTTAAAGATATTTAGGAAAAAAGTGTTCTACTTATAGAAATAAACAGTTCAAGTTTTTTAAATGAAAAAATTCAAATGTTGAGTCTTCACAAGAAATATTCTAGCAGAGAGGTGGGCAAGTGCGGCCTTCGAGGTCTTTTTTTGTGGCCGTCATGAAGGTATCAATGAAACAAGTGATTGCGGCCTTTTGTCTTGTTCACACTAGCTGAAAATGTTCAACGAAACAAACAACGTAAACGAAGATTCGTTTGGTCTCTGCGTTCATACCTGACGGAATGGTCAATGACAGCTAACAAAATACAGCCAAACTGAATGCAAGTTATGCCAATAGCAGTCAAGCTAGATATTTACTGCGGATAGAGTGCATGCGCACTGTAGATTTTCGCGAGTACCGTGGTAACTAAAGTGGCCAATCAAATGGCACCGAGAAGGTTAAAGTTCAGCATGCATAAATTTCAACAAAAGTAGTCAGCTCCATCTTTTCCTCATCTGATAATTATCGTTGTGTTTTACTGGCCATATAATGTAGTTACCGCCGTCAAAGAAATCCAGACATGTAGACGATGAAAATCGACAGTTCAACAGTGAATGGGAGTTGGATTTCTTCATGTTAAACCAAGGAAACTCCATGATGTGCCTAAGATGCAAGACGCAAATAAGAACATTAAAGAGATCAAATGCAAAACGGCACTATGACAGTTGTAAGTCACACATGAAGTACATCAATTTAAAAGATGAGGCCAGAAAGCAAGCGTATGATTCCTTGAACAAGAGCCATACAAAAGAAACATCCATGTTCGCAAAATTCAAATCATCCTCTCACAATCCGGAAGTTGAGGCAATATTTCGAGTTGCCTTCAAATTGGGTGCCGCTGGAAAACCATATACTGATGTAGAGCTATTCAAATCATGCATGCTTGAAGTTGTTCAGTGTCTCGAACCATCTCATCTTCAAAAATTTAAAGATTAATCACGAAGGACAATTCTGAGGCGCCAAGGTGAGATAACGGTTGACTTAAAAAATCAACTGAACAAAATATGTCTAGAGTCCAATACTTTGTATTCTGTAGCGTTGGATGAATCCTGTGATACAACAGATACGGCACAACTGCTTATTTTCATCAGAAAAATGTCACCAACATTTGACATCCATGAAGAGTTGTTGTCCCTAATCAGTCTCAAATCAACAACAAAGGCACAAGATATTCTCACAGCATTTAACAACACTCGTGTAGAGAAGAAATTGGATCTAAAGAGACTTGTTGCTGTGTGTACAGATGGAGCTCCTGCAATGGTAGGAACAACGGGCAGTTTTGTGACTCTACTTAAACAACAAATACACTCTCAATATTCGGAATCTCCCACATTATTGTCACTGCATTGTATTATACACCAACAAGCTCTATGTGCCAAGTCTGCAACCTTGAACAGCACATTGGAAGATGCCGTTGGTATTGTGAATTTCATTCGAGCTTGAGCCCTCGATCATCGCCAGTTTAGAGAACTCCTCCAAAATGATGATTCAGCTGAGAAAGAGGACGTTTTATATTACTCAAACGCTCATTGGTTGTCAAGAGGATCTGTTATAAATAGAATTTATGAACTGCAAGGCGCTATCAAAGAGTTCTATGCATCCAAAGGAGTGGTTTGTAAACTCGATGACATCAACTTTTACATGAACCTGGCTTTTCTCAGCGATCTTTTGAGTGAACTCAACAGTCTGAATAAGCAACTCCAAGGCAGAAATCAAAGTGTCTGTGATCTCTGGCGGAGTATAAAAATTTTTCAGCGCAAGTTGAAATTGTTTCACGGCAAGTTCCAAAAGCAGCAGCTCTCAGAATTCTTTCCATGTCTGAGTAATTTTGCCAGTGACAACCCATCTGTAAAAATACATTTTGATGAGTTCTGTGAAGTGCTCGGTTCACTAGTCGCTGAATTTGAGGCTCGATTCTCCGATATCCGTGTCAATGACTATGATTTACAGCTGGTTTCAGAACCACACCTGATGGAACCTGACAATGTGCTAGAGAAGTTCCAAATGGTATTGTTGGAACTTAGTGAAGATCCAAATACTCAACACAAGCTATCCCAAAATTCTGTGGATTTGATTTCATTTTGGCATGATGCTCACATCTACCCCATTCTGCGCGAACACGCTCAACGGGTGTTAACATGCTTTGGAAGCACGTACATTTGTGAATGTACATTCTCTCATATGAAGTACATTAAAAATCGATATTGCACAGTCCTGAAAGATGACCATTTGGAAGGCCAGTTACGTTTAAGAACAACAACTTTTGAGCCAAGTTTTAATGAATTGTCAACCAACAAACATACTCAAAAAAGTCATTGAAAATTACAGAATTAATTTGTGTTATGGATTATTCTTACACTTTTACACACCTTGGGGTCAGTATAAAGTTTACTAATAAATAATTAATAAATGCACACCTATATATGTTGTTAATGACTTCATAATGGTGCAGCCTTGTTCGAGTTAAAGCAGTCGTCAGTGGCCTTAGTGCGACAAAAGGTTGCCCACCACTGTTCTAGCAGGTTTATACAGCAAGCCAACTGGAACTCTGAGAATCATCTCATTTTACATTGAATTTCCAAATATATGAAAGTACAAGCAATTAAAGAACAGCTCATCTTGCCTTGTGCAATAGATGTGTGCACTGAAATTCTAGATGAGTCAGCCACCTGCAAACTTAAACACATTGCTTTCTGCACTCATTTAATGCTTAATTACAACAAACTGGTGAAAATCAAACAGGTTACCAATTAAATTCAAAAGGACACTAAATTTCATTCAGCATTAAGTACACATGTATCAAGTTATATTTGAATAAACACCATGCATATTTTATCCTAAAAACATTTTCATTTTAAATATGCATATAATGTTATTTTGTTAATATGTGCCATTCTGGGAAAAATGCTGGCTAATTCACATATAAATTATTGCTTACAAGGAATCATCACTAATATACATATATATTATCTATATATATAATTCACTAAGCCACCGACAAGTAGACACCCATGGAAAGCACGCAAGACAGCCACGCCCACCAACTCTAAGACCATTGGATACGACGACAACTCGCAGAGCCACGCCCACCAACTCGGACGCGACGCCTCGGAAAACACACCGTCATTTCTGTTCGTCTGTGCTACAGTCCACTGCACCTCTGAGCCACGTTGACTTTTCGGTTACGACGCACAACCGCACGCACCATCGCAAACTGTTTTACACGTTACATACAGCAATTCGCATCCGCGACAAACATGAGTCTTCTTAGATGGTCCTGCAGGAACACGGAAAACGTTTCCCCGCCCACCAACACTCCTTATTCCCCGGCCCGCGTCCACCCTCGCTCTCTAGGCATTCAAACTGCCTGCTCATGTGCCCGGACAAAACAACTCACCGACCACCCCGTAAGTCGCTTTTGTCTGTGCTAGGAGTCCACATACACCTCTGAGCACATGTTGACTTTTCATTATTCTTTTTGGTTACGACACCTGACCGCGTCCACCATCGAAAACCATGGGAAAGGAACAACGAAGCCCCACCCAGAAACTCTACCCCTCCTCCCACGTGATAGGGAACGCACCTCAGAGCACTGCCCGCCAACTCGAACAGCTCATCAAACACATACTCACTCGCTTTGGTCTGCGCTGCGGTCCAAATCCAGCTGTGAGCCACGTTGACTGTTCATTTGCCCTCCATGGCTACCGCTTCAAATGTATTTCATGGAAACAACACTTCTTTCAATGTTATAGAAATTCCTGCATCAGGTAACTGTTTGTTTCTATCAGTCGGGTTTTTCTGGAAAAATGTCATTGACGAAACTGTTGCTCTCAAACTTCGCAACATGGCTGTTGCCAAAAACACAACACTAACTGAATGATGCAATGTGAACATTGCCAGCAATGCTTCAAAACAACTCACGCTCTTAAGAAACAGTTACGAACTCATTCCACTCTCACCTTCAATTGCACTTTTTGTAACGAGGACTTCACAGGTGAGATGGATCTCCACAACCATATGCCGATCCATTCAACACAAACATTTGTATGCAAACTTTGCAACAAACACTTTCACGCACGCAGATACCTTACTAACCATCTCAAACCACATTCCCTGATGAATTCTTTTCAGTGTCAACACTGCTCCAAAACCTTCACGCGCCAGAAATCTCTCAAAGCACATTTAAACACACACTCCACTGAAGCAACGCATTCCAAACAGATCTTCCAATGCGCGATTTGTTCAAAAACGTTCCGAGTGCAGAGATGTCTCAACATGCATTTAAAAACACACTCCACTGAACGAATTATGCAATGTGAACATTGCCAGCAATGCTTTGAAACAACTCATTCCAATTCCCTTCAGTGTCAACACAGCACTAAATCATTCATGCACAAACATCGCATTCAGTTTTCTGCAGCTTTTCAAGAAGATACCGCCATTCACGTCCAAGAACATAACATTGGCCTACCTACCGTACTATGTGCTTCTTGCAATGCTCTTCATTGGCCAGCAGAGGTCAACAAATCCGGACATTACACTAAGTGTTGTCATGACGGTAAGGTGTCTTTGCCACCACTATCCAAACCCCCTCTTTTTTTAGAAGACCTCTTGACTGGCATGAACCCGCTGTCCCGAAATTACTGTGATCATATCAGGGAATACAACTCTGCTTTAGCTTTCATGTCAATGGGCACACACATCGCTCAACCATCTGGACAAGGACTGTATGCTTTCAGAATCCACGGTCAAATTTATCACCAGATCTCTCCTTTATATACCAATCCTGACACGTCACCACAATACGGTCAGCTATATATCTTCGATTCTGCTGAGGCTACCAGTCAACATTTGCAAAAGGAATGTAATAGCGCTTGCAGTGACATTTTGTTGCTTCAACTAGACAACATGATACGACAGGTTAATCCCTTCGCAAAGTCTTACATGCAAATGCATGACATTATCACTCATGGTAACCATGTTACTGCTGTACTAATGGTGTTCATGGAAAATCCAAGTCTGGTTATGAGAAGGTATAACGCCCCATCCTATCAAACTGATGTTGCTGCTATCTTTGTAGGTGAAGACGGGGAACCTCCTGCACAACGTGACATTTGCATATATCCAAGGGGAGATGCTTGCAAGCGTATCTCTGTTCTCAATATGAACTGTGACCCCATGGTTTATCCACTGCTATTCCCTTACGGAGATCCAGGCTGGCACATACAATTGACCCATGTTGAGGAAATGCGAACCGCGAAAAGAATGCGAGTCACACAGCTCCAATTTTATGCTTTCAGGCTTGCCATGAGATCTTCATTTACTGGACACGCACTACACTGAATGGATCAACGTGTGTCTACCCGGCACAGAGAGGCGTGGGTAAGCCATTAAACCCCATTCGTGCTGGAAACCGGGGCTTGCAATTGTTCCCCACGAACGAGGAATTCCCAGTAAGTGCGGGTCATATGCTCGCACTGATTAAGTCCCTGCCCTTTGTACACACCCCCCCACTACCATGGTCGGGTGACTTGGTGGATTATATATAGAAAAGAAGCCAGAACTGCAAAGAACAATGAAAAGTCTACGTGACTCACAGGTGCATGTGGACTGTGCAAAGACGAAAACGACTCAGGTGACGAGTTGGGGGTGGGCACATCAGCAGGAAGTGCATACTGAACGGAATGTGCGTCCTTCCCCTCTCCTCCCGTTCCACCCTCCGCGCCCGAGCGCCGTCCACCCCCGTCCCTTGCTCTGGGAGGAGAAGGCGCGACAGCGGTCCTCCAGTTGTCAGTCACGGACAATTGTATGTTGGTTCGTACCGTGAATTGTTGCAATGTTACTTTTCTTGGTGGTTTATTAAATTACAGATTTTTCAAATGTTAATTTTTTTCCCTGTGCTTAAAAATCATTAAAAAAGCGGCCTGATTATGCGGCGTGCTAGTATATATATATATTATCACAAAAGCACTTGGAAGGCAGTCTCAGGGCTTAACTGGGAGAAAGACACAGAGACTGGGGTTGTTAAATGGTGCTAATACCTTTTCTCCCTCTTCAACAGACCAGCAGAAGGAAAGCTTGCCTAACACTCCACCTACTTCCGCCTCCAGTGAGACCTTACATCCTGCCGTGATCCCACTCCTTCATGTCATCTCTCTTTATAACCAGAAGCTTTAATCCTCTTATTTAGTCCGATTGTGACTCAGTCTTGAATTACTACTTTTTTTTGTGGTTTCCACAGTTTATGGGTTGGAGTTCCCAAATCTTTATATTTGTTCCTTGTGCTTTTTGTCACAATATATATATGTATTATGTATATTAAACTGGGTCCCAAGGCCTAAAAGGTTCAGAACCACTGTTCTAGATAATTGTAAAAGACAATGGTGTCATGTCACCTCTGCTTTTTACCATGCCATCCAAAACTGCTGTTCATCACTTTACACAATAGTGTGTATTCGTACAATGCACTCAAAGGTTTCTAAGTGTGCTACACTCAGTTGGTGATCATCAAAAATTAACACTAATAAAGCATATTATTACTATTGCAATTTGAAGGGTTTATTTTCATAGGAAATGCTATAGTGTCTCATGTATTGGTTTTTAGTTAAATAGAAAGACAATAATTCATACTTTGTTTGTTGAAAATATGAATTACAACTCTTCTCTGATATCATTTAGCACAAACATGCATCTGTTTAATGTTAACAAGTCAGGTCTTTATGCGAGACACTTACTCTAATCCAGTAAATACACACAATCTCTGAATGTTAGCTAAACTCATGATGACATCCCTGCCATTATTATCTTTATCATATAAGTATTGTCCATATTTTGGTATTTGCCCATTATTTTATTTTTATTACATAATATCTATATAAATGTTCAGATTCACAAAAGCAAACATTACTCAAGTTCTGTTACAGAAGACATATTACTACCAAATTTTCAATTATTCAACAGAAATATTGCCTTTAATGACTGTGCAAAGCACATGGTGGATTTCAGTGTGCATAGATATTTCACCCATTTCTACACTCTCTGGGTACTAATAATGAAGACCTTCCTTTTCTTGACTTTGAAGAACTTTGGATTGCTTTCAAAAATGATAACTAAATGCATTGCTATTAAAGGTAGGATTCTCATTGATAAGATTTATGACCAGAGGACATGGAAACCTGGTCAATCAAAGGTATGTAACTTCAGCAATTAAAGTTAGCAAAACTGTAAGCAAGGTAGAATATAGTAAAAATGATAGGCTTTAAAGTCAAAAACAATTATATCAAAGAAAAAACATTAGGCAGCATATAGTGGAGCAATGTAACAAAACCCAATAAAAACAATAATTAATAGACTGAAACTACAAAACGGCACTCTGAATCCATGAGAGATTTAATGACTAAGCCAAGAGTGAAGGTCAAGATTCTGTTTACACATACAGTATCAACTGATAAGAAAAATGGCTTCAGGTAACTGACAGATAACCGTGTGTGCAATGGGACTGGGCAAAGCATTATAATGATATACTGTGTTTTTAAATAGTAAAATAAGGTGTACTGCATGTATACTGTAAGTGATCTTTAAAAACAGAAACAGTTCAGGCTACTGACTACCATGGAAAATGATTCTAGCGGTTTAATGAATGTGTCATGTTTCAGCCAGGATTTTACCCACTGGCTGAGGTACAAATGCTGTTATGTTTATTTTGTTCATATTCTCTGTTAACAATATTATTATTTAATTGCTTTATGTCCAGGTGTATTCTGTTGAGTTCTGTGTGTGATGTAGGTGGTTCCCCAAAGGTTGTGCCACATGCCAATCATTGTTAAGGGACTGCCCTCAACCCTATAAAGGCAGGGACAACCCATAGTCACTTACAGTTCATTGAATATGCACATGATGGTGGTGTGATATTGACTTTGTATTCTGGATTTGTGATTGGTACTTGTTTGCCATGGATTGCCATTGCCTTTTCAGGCATTCCATACTATATTTTCTGTGCTCTTCAGAACTTTACTGCTTAACCTTCACATTCAGGAATAAAGAACGTCATCTACATCCTAAATCAACTGAAACTTTGATAACATCAAACTGTTTCTACTAAACGGGTTGCCTAGGTAAAATGTAGATACATACTACAGTGGAACCTCGGTTCACAAACACACACACAGGCAGCGCGCGCAAGAGAGAGAGAGACGCGCGCACACACACAGGCAGCGAGAGAGAGGGGGCTGGACGCTTAAGGTAGGAAGGCAGTTAAAGAATGCACTGGGCTTGATTTTGTTTTCACTTCTGTTTACAGCAATCGGTTCGTAGTATGCATTGTTGCAATGTTACTTTTGTTGGTGGTTTATTAAATTACGGATTTTTTCAAATGTACATTTTTCCCTGTGCTTAAAACTCATTAAAAAAAAGTGTTTTTAGCCAGCGGTTGGTAGCGCTATAGCACGAACTATTGCAGTGTTAGTTTTCTCTGTTGTTCAAGGTTTTCTCAGTGTTATTCAATGTTTTTACATTTAGTTTACTATTACGCTGTGCATTCTATGGTTTAATTAACTATATTTGTGCTTAAAAACTTAAAAAATATATATATTTACATACAGTTTGTATGGTCTGGAACGGATTAATTGTATTTACATACAATCCTAGGGTGGCACGGTGGTGCAGTGGGTAGCGCTGCTGCCTCACAGTTGGGACACCTGGGGACCTGGGTTCGCTTCCCGGGTCCTCCCTGCGTGGAGTTTGCCTGTTCTCCCCGTGTCTGCGTGGGTTTCCTCCGGGCGCTCCGGTTTCCTCCCACAGTCCAAAGACATGCAGGTTCGGTGGATTGGCGATTCTAAATTGGCCCTAGTTGTGTGCTTGGTGTGTGGGTGTGTTTGTGTGTGTCCTGCGGTGGGTTGGAACCCTGCCCAGGATTGGTTTCTGCTTTGTGCCCTGTGTTGGCTGAGATTGGCTCCAGCAAACCCCCGTGACCCTGTGTTTGGATTCAGCGGGTTGGAAAATGGATGGATGGATACAATCCTATGGGGGAAATTGCTTCGGTTCACGACCAAATTGGTTTACGACCAGAGTTTTGGAACGAATTATGGTCGTGAACCGAGGTTCCACTGTATATGTATTTATTTATATATTAATTAGATCTGGTTGTTCTTTTGTCAACCTTAATGTATAAATGTAGAAATATTTTAATTAGAAAACCTTTTTCTGATAAGAGTAAAGGTTTGTTTTGCACTTTAGTGGTTACATTTTGCTTAACAATACCTGGTTGATTTTGTACTTAGTATACTTACGTTTATTAGAAATTATCATAGTATTAATTAATTATAATAATCCAAGTAAATGTGGTATATCTTTGCTTTTCTTGATTAATCTGTGGAAAGCCCCTTGAGTTGCATGTAAATGTATGATAAGGTGTGTGATAAGAATGAGTCGGAGACAACATAAAGAGTTGGGATAGCCACCCGTATATTATTTTCTCGGCTGCTAAAGTTGCTTTTGTTTAGTAGCACGATGTGCTTAGGTCAGAGTTCAGAACAGAACTGCCTGTATGGAGACAAGATGACGGTTTTAACAGCTTGTAAAGGAAATGACATCGTCGGTGCAGGAACTGGAAGTAGCGTCCTCGTGCCCAGAAGTGACGTCATTCTTGGGGCTGGCAACAGGCGGGATTTCCCGGGAAAGGTCTGCAAGGGACCGAGAGAGCTAATCAGTACAATCTGCTGCCCCCTGGCCTGGCATAGAATTACTAGTGTTTAGACCCTTCAGCTGTTTCCCATGCGAACGTGTGTGACAGGTGCTATATAAATAAAGTTATTATTATTATTATTATTATTATCATCATTATCATTATTAACAGAGCCTTTTCTTAAAATAAATCTTTTATTTATAAAGATTCTACATTTGTTGTGAACTTCAGTATTTCTAAAACAGAAAGTCCCAAAATACTTCCAAAAATGCCCACTAGAGGGGAAAACCATCAAAACCAGCTGTCATTCTTCACAAGAATGCATTGTAACAAAAGAAGTTCTGTGGAGCACAAAAGGCAAAAAAAATTGCCTGAAAAGGCAAAGGCAATCCAAGGCAAACAAGCCCAAATCACAAATCCAAGAATAGTCAAAATACTATTCAAACAAACTGCAAGGAACTGTGGGTTGGCCCCGCATTTATAGGAGAGATGGCAGTCTCTTGCGTTGATGGTCAGGTGTCCCTGCCTCATGGGGGACCACTCATAAAACATAACACATATAACAAAGGCATAATGGGGATGCATAAAAAGCAAAATTAACATAAACAAGGGAATCACAATTAAACCAGAAAGGCATAAAAATAGCACTTGAACTCCATACAACAACATTGCCCCTTGTGTGACTAGCCGGGTTTTTGATAGTATTTCACACTCTAATGTGCATTTAATGTATTTTTGAGACTTTCGTGTTTAGAAACTCTCTAGGACATAACAACAAGGTGAGGGAACAAAAGTTGGAAGGATATGCTTTCAAGAAACTACTGTGAGCAGAGTGGGATTTAATCAGATTTTGCTTGTCACCCTGGATTATTGTGAGTTTTGCTGGGAGGTTCAGAATGCTTTGCCAGAGAATCATCAAAAGGAATGAGCAATAAATCAGAAGCCAAAAAGCCAGTGGAATACCCATTGACCAAAACAAAAAATTAAAATGGAGAGTTGTAAATTGGAAATCAAAAGAACTGATCACCACCTAACTACCTGATTTTCTAACTTGAACTGACTACAGATTAAGGAATAAAGGCTTGTTTTATCCACCAAGGGATGTTGCACGTTGCTGGCACAGTAGTATTTAACCCACAGGTAGATAGCTTGATCCCTGGGTTGACCCATGAAATGCAAAAGATTCCACCAATTGGGGAATGTGATGCACTGTGGCGCCACTGTAACCATGAGTCAAAAATGGATCATTTAACATGCATTCTGTTACATGACATGTAAACTCCAAAAAACCAAACCTAAAAAAATACCTTTAAAAACCTCATAGATGCATTTGATATATAGACTAACAGATATATTTTCTCAAGCACACCCCAAAAGTTGCCAGATGTTTCTTCAAATGAAGAGAGAACATTTTCAAGTGAAGTATCACTGGTGATGCTTCTGCCATTAGCAATTTAATTTAAGTCACCATCCACAGGAGCTTAAAACTTTCATTGGCATGTGTAGGGAGAAGGCAGAAAGACAGAGAGATACTTGCAGTAAGGTAGTCAGAGGCCTAAGGTGCTCAGACAATCAAAGAAGAAACATTCCTCCTTCTGACACAGAGGCCCTGGGTTTGTGGCTAATCTCTCCATCGAATGTAAAAAAGAGACGGCCAATACCCTGTGAGATTCCTCACTGGTAACAACATAACTGCTAATGTTAAGCTGACTAATGCTAAACTCACTAGACATTAGACATTTTAGCAAGCCTCTACACTGATATTAGGTTAAAATAGGCCAAGGCAGAGTGGACAGTTATACAGTAATTTAGAAGAGTAGCAGAGATCAATCAACCAACCTACTTAGGGAAAGAACTGTTATTAGCACAGAATGTTATTACATTTTACCAGAATCAAAAAGATGAAAACAGAGTTGTCTAAACTAAAAAAAGTAAACAACAAAATGTGTTTCTTTTTAAATAAATATTTATTAATACACAATTGTTTAGTTAATTAAGCAATGGCGGTCTCTTGTGAAGCTATTACCCTAATAATCTTGGAATTTGATGCTTCTCCCAGCTTGTGTCCATCTTGTATACCAGAAGCACCATGACGTCGTCATGAGTTGAGAAGCTGCAAAGGAAACATATTATTAGGAGTGAAACTGTGTGATGGTGAAAAAAAAATTATGAAAGCATTCTTGCAGATGAGATAACCTGATGCTAAAGTGGAGTCACAGTCTCCCTGTTTTCAATCATCACTCTATTTTGAAGTAACACTTCATAGAGATGACTTGTAGTCTAAGTACTTGCAATGTTCAATAGATACAGTGTTCATTAAATTGGTCTTCTACTGACTTACTTGTATAAGTGAATCTTTCTTTTGTGATTAAACAGTAGTAAGTAATAGTAAGCTGATTGCTCCAGATCAGCTGCCTTAGTGTAGCTGTGATAATATTTTTCAGGTTGTGCCTTAGGAGACATGTGCGGCTCTTTAAATGTAAAATGTAATTTTTCAGATATCTATTGGCTATTTGTTACAATAGTATTAAGTGAGTCTTGAGATAGTGGACGATCAGAAGAACTGATCAAATGTTACCTTGGCATATGTTGTTATCCAAAACAGAATGAAAAGGCATTTCATCAAAAATGTGTTATTGTTATTAGGGGCTCAAGCTATTTAAAGTGTCAGTTATTATCATAGATTTATGAAATTAAATAATCACCAGGAAGCTAATGGGGTGGTAAAAGATAGATAGATAGATAGATAGATAGATAGATAGATAGATAGATAGATAGATAGATAGATAGATAGATAGATAGATAGATAGATAGATAGATAGATAGATAGATAGATAGATAGATAGATAGATACTTTATTAAGAGGAAATTCACATTCTCCAGCAGCAGCATACTGATACAAAAAAAAATATTAAATTAAAGATTGATAATAATGCAGGTAAAAACAGACAATAACTTTGTATGATGTTAACGTTTGCAATTGAAGAGTCGCATAGTTTGGGGGAGGAACGATCCAAAAGGCTTAGTTTGCAGTATTGTTCCTTTTTGGTTTTGTTTTCTTGTTAGTACTGTTGTGGGTTTTTTCTTTCTTTTTTTATTTAAACTGATTAAACTATGGAATCCCCTATTATACTGTTTGCTTTGATTTGAAATATTGATGTTTATTAACAGTCGTGATTTTGCATTTGTAGTAAAGGACTGGTAATTCATTTGTGCTGCTGTTCTGTTACAGGCAAAGGAAGTTTCATTCCAGGATTAGAAAGTCTGTGACATTCTTTTATCATATATATTAACCTGTAAAGAAGAATATGCACACTACAGCAAGAAAGGCTGAGAAAAAAGCGACACTATGATAACAGTCTGTGTACACATTTTAGTGAGGCACTTGAACAGCAGTTAGCAGAAGCGATGTGCTTGAGCACATTCATTGAAGGGCAGATATAACTCTGAACCAAATACCCCAGTGTCATACAATGTTCTTTACTATGTGTCAGGAGACAGAGGACACAAGGGCAAGTAATAAGGACGGGAAGACGAAGATATTGTAAGTCTGAACTCTAGCAGTAGTCAAAACTGGGAATCTTAATACATGAAAGCTATTATGTCAATTACCAATAATCCTTTTGAAAGTGCAAGAGAAAACTCTTTAGATTTTATTTATTTATTTATTTTAAATAACAAATGCCACAGTACCAATCTAAATAGCATCTTCTTTATGATGTCACAAACCATGATTTTTGGGAAGCATGTTGTTAGCAATGGACATTAGTATAATATCAATTGTTGGTTAAAATAAGCCAACTGGTGATGAAAAATAACAAAATGATAATAGCAAAATTAAATTTAAAAAAGCCAAAGTCCAAATGAAGAATCAAAGCAAAAATCTCCACAAATTATAGTTCCATAAAACAATTAACAGAGCTCAGAAAAAAATGTGATTTTTTTTCCAAAACAAAACTACCAAAAAGAACAGAAACTTGACATTCAGTAGATGAAACATTTCTCTCATGATTAGCAAACAAATATTTATGGCATCTGCATAACTTGATAAGAGAAGAGTCAAGAAGATGCAGACAAACCTATGATTGACTCTTGATCCTGCTCTCTCATTTAAAAAAAAGACATTTGCAATACTCATCAAATTACATATTTATTTGAGCACTGTAACAAAATAGATGAGAAATCAAAATAAAGAGTTGGTGTACCAGCTTGATAACCATGTTCTGTTGCCATCAGTCATGGGATCTTAATAAACCAGTTCTTCTGCTAGCCTTCAGATCTTTATAGTGGACTCCCAGAAGGAGCAGGACTTCTTGGGCAAAGCAGAAGTGATGTTAGTTGTCCTTCAGTCATTGTCCCTATGACATGTGGGTGTAAAAGGAGAGGTTGTTAGTGACAGCGCCCCCTCTCCACTCAGTGTGGTATTGCTCATCTCACTGGAACCCTAAAGATACTGCCTAAGAGTTTGTGTGTGACAACACATTTCCAATATGTATCCTAAAAGTCAGGAAATAGTTTTGGATAGAATGCTATTTGACCACATGACACATATGCATATCCCTTTGCTCACTAATATTTGCCACAATTAAGTTGAATGTGATATGGCTAGCTCTTAGACTTGTTCATTATGAGATTCTTGGCTTAAATTACATTTAAAAGTAACTGGTGCAAAGTTTGAGAAACACAAAGATTAGATAGATAGATAGATAGATAGATAGATAGATAGATAGATAGATAGATAGATAGATAGATAGATAGATAGATAGATAGATAGATAGATAGATAGATAGATAGATAGATAGATAGATAGATAGATAGATAGATAGATACTTTATTAATCCTAATGATTAGACTCCAAGGCAAAGAATATGTGCTAAAGAGCAGCTGTCAGAGTAATGGGCTCCGGTGTGTGGAAAATTAATCAACCAATGGACAATCAGCCGAAAGCACAATGCATACAACTCTGTTCTTCACAACCAGAAAGTGTGGTTTTCTCCAGGCTATTCAATGTATCTTCTTGTCACAGACAAAAGCTGGTGTTTGGTTGTTCCTTAAGTTGTTTGTTTGCTTTTTCACGGGTCACCAATTCTTATTCCAGTTTGCTCCACACTGATTGGCTGCCAAAAAGTGTCAACCTCATGAGACTTTGGAAATTGCAATAGGAAATTTGAAACTGTGCTGAGAAACTGTGAGAGTGCCATGTAATCTATCATTCCCCACGATTTCAAGTTAGTGATCCAGAAGGCAATGAGATCCAGGAAGTGCATTCACTGTTCTGTCATAGATTAAATTTGGAAGGGGACAATAGCAAGAGGATAAAGATTCAGGACAAGAAATCTTAACTAAAGAAGCAACATGGTTCAAAACTAGGATAAAAACTGTGTTAGAGACAAAGCTCAATATGGAAACTAAAAATCTAATTTTTGATATCTACCCTGGAATTAAATAACTGACTCAGAAGCACCTGCAAAGTGTTTCAGAATGTATCCACAAACTTGGACACTGATCACCTTGCAATGCCAGATAAAATAATGCTGTGTTAATGAAATCCTACAACATGACTGCTGGTCTAGATGACAGATAGCCATGTCTTATTACAAAAGATGGCACCCAATAACAAGTAAGATGGCATCATAGTAAACAAAAATATAACATCACATATAAATGTGGCTTAAAACAAAACAAGAGCACAAAATGAAAGCAACACTAAAAACAACACAATTCCAAACATAATAAAATATACTAGTCTTTAAAGGATTTATTAAGCCAACAAAAATTAACAAAGTCAAAAAATTTACAACACAGCTTACATCCTAAGGTGTAAACTTCAGGCATTGGGAGGATTACGATGGAATTAAACTCATTAAAATATATTATTTTCATTTACAATGTCATATTAATAGTGATTCTCATTTCTTGTAACTCTTCAGTATATAAAAAGCCCAGAGTTATAGTTTTCACATAATCATATATTATAATAGCTCTGTCCCATCAACAACTTGCCACTAACTCCTCTTCTGACATAACCCTTTATGTACTGTGTTGATTTAGGAAGAGCTGCCTACTGTCCAACATTAATAATCTATTTAACATCTATCACTTCAACTTCCTTGACAATAATCTCTGGAAATAAAGATGAAAAAGAAATCTGTTTGAATTGTACTAAAGTTTTGAGGGCAAGCAAAATGGTTTGAAGGTCTCAGAACTTCTGAGGGAAAACCACCAGGCAATCCAGGATGAGTCTCAATGTCTAATATGCCAGCTGTTGGCAAAAGGAACATATGATTCATATCATGAGTCCAGCTGAAACAGTGAAATACCAGTATGACCCTAAAATCTTGAAATAATTCTTTCACAGATAAATTAGAGGGAGGTGGCTATAAACAGTTCAAGATGTTTTCTTAAACATCACTCCATTAGCATTAATTGGCAATGTTGAATGTTTCTTTACTGCGTAAATGTAAATATCACAGAGGAAGTGGATTGAGGTCTATTATTAAACGGCAAGTACTGTTGGTTGCCTGAACGCAGGTATTAAGACATCAACAACAGATGAAGTGGTAAATGACAAAGCAAAAGAAACTTCTTGCTATTAAGAAAAGCAGTCTGTGAGTGTAATGGCAAAGTGGCTGCCTGCAGATATGATTTCAAAAAATCTTTGCACCTCAATCACCACTTTCTGACATGGACTGTGTGGTTATGACATGAGTTCTAAAGGTGCAGTACATACTTTTGCCATTTTATTTTTTGATTGGTAGGGGTGATAGGATTTGATTTAGGCAATGATAAGATCATCTATTTTTGGCCACCAACCAGTACTCTTTTTCCTTGGGACTCTCATGTGCTTGGTCCACTATAGCTTGTCTCAGTTTAACTAACACAATTATTTGATCCTAACCTTTGAAAACAAAGTCATCTTTGACAAATGGGTTACACCTACTGACAGAATGAGGCAAAAACACACAGAGGAGACTAGTTTGATATATACAGGCCATCTTGTCTGAATGAGATCCTGAAAAGCAGTCAGCTCTGGACATAATGCAGAATTAGCTGCAAAATCTGCAGCAGTTGCTTCCTTTGTGACTGACGAGAGTAGGGAGACATGGTCTGGCCCTAAGTCATATGGTGTATCAGGACTAAATAAGAGGAAGTGAAATGAACAATGTGCTATTTAAATTCTGAGCCACCTGGTTGAGGCAGTAAATCATACTTGGAGAAAATTCTACAGATTACGAGATTTCACATGGTTTGTGAGACTATCATGGTTTACCTAGGTAAAGGCATTAACAGATTCAAAGTTAAGTTAAGTAGCACAGTTCAGGAAAACAGCCATCTTCAATGAAACTGGCAAGCACCTCAACCTCTTTAGTACTGCTGGGATTTCAGACTGAATACTCACCTTCTGCACAAAACCTTTATCTCACCCTATCACTGTGCAGGGAGATGGAGAGAACTGTAGAATTGAGACTGGTGGATCAGATTGAAGAGTAAGCTTTGTGTTGCCCGTGATGCTCAATATTAATATTAGAAGCCAATGCCCAGTTATGGGGCAACAGCTTGCATGATAAAGTATCAGACACTGTGATAGGTTTAGCTTTAAAAAGGGCATTTAAGTATTTGAATTAAACATTGCAGACAATGTAAAAGTGCCCAAATATGTTCTACATAACCTGCTGGGTACAATGGATACAGATAGGTCAGTATCTACAAGGAGTCACAGAAGAAATATTAACAGGCATCATTGTTTTTACAAATATTTTGATCATGTTGCACATACTGTACTTGCAGTTTCTGGAATAGCAGTCCTTTGGTCTTGTTGTGTGACACAATGACACATTCATACATATGCAAAATGTTCAGGTTGTCCACAGATTTTCTACATGGCTGATAAGGTAAGACATTTAGAAGCATTTGGAAGATATGCAATGGACACAGAAAAAAAACACGAGCGAGTCCTCCTGGATTTGACAGCATTTCTGGGTATCGTGTCATGTAGATAATTCCATCTTTTGGACTCTGTTGTTTAAAGCCAAGCAAAAATCAGCAAAACACTCCAACTGATTCTTAGCAGCCTCCCTTTGCTAATTGAGTGTTCTTGTCCAAATAATTGCTCGACGCAGACACATGAGCAAACAGATTTTTCTGCTTAGTGGTCCCCAAACATTTCATCAGCTTTATCTTTGAACTTTCAGTTATAAGCAAGAACAAATAATGCAGAAATGTATTGAGATAGAGCTTCATCCAGTCACTGAGGATTTGCTATGAAGTTTGGCACTCAACAACTGCAATATACTTGTGCAGGAAATGCAGCTTCCACTTCAGTGTTTGTGTTGCTTGAGGTTGGTAATGTGTAGAAAGATTTGTGCCCCCTCAGTTCCCAAGCAGTGCTTATTTTCTTGCTTGTTCTGTCCAGTTGTCCTCACTGGTACCAGTAGCTCACATTCTAAAAGTTCCATCCATGTATCAAACAGAAAGGTAAGTTCTACTGAGTAAGAAAGAAAAGCAGCCAACAGTTTGACAGAAGATACATCCATCCTCAGGAAAAAGACTGCTCATTTCTAGTTTGTGGTATTGCCTCAGTTTATTAAAAAAAACACATGGATTTGTTGTGTTCTTTATTATAACAAGTCTCAAACAAGTTGTTATTCAACACCACACCACTAGCTCCTTCACAGCAGCACCCATCTTTCATATGTTCATTTAAGCAGTGCCACCTACTGCCCAATATTAATAACTCTCTTTAACGTCTTTATCTTGCTTGATAAACATTTTCAAGACAGGCCTTGTTTTTTGATAAAGACACACAGACGTAGCTGACACTGAATAAAATGTTTCTCCTTTTGTTTTTCAACATTCATTATATTTAATTTCCCAATTGTATCATAATTACTTTACAAATAAATCCAATATTGGTTAAATTTAGGATCTATAAGGTTAAACTGGACTTTCAAGTAATAACAAAATGTAATCATTATAAAACTACATTATATGTGGTGAACAGAAAACATCCTGAAAAGAGTGTGAAGATATCACAACAATGCAGTTACTCACCATTAAACTATGGGCTGGAAGACTGGCTGATGGTCAAAAGTAAAAGAAAGTGAAAATGTTGCAATAATGTGAAGAGAGTTAGCCGATGTGTTGTGTATGAAGTAAAGTAAACTATCTAGCTATACAAAGCTGTGCTTCTTAGCTTGAAGATTTACTCTCTTTGACTTTTTTTTAGACCTATAATAATCCCAAAAGCCAAGGAAACCCCTTCTACCATCCCATATGCACAAAAAACATTTTGCAAGTCATGTGGAGATGTTGCTGTCCCACCTTCAATTTTTTGCTTCTGTGATTTTTACTACATAGAATCCCCTTGTCATTTAATTTGTCATTTCAGATCAGATGAGATGAAGCCAGTAAAAGAGAACTACCAGTGGTTAACTAATAATCCTTTATTGCCTTCTATGGAAAATTACAGCCTTCTACTGAAATCAGAATTACGGAGAAATACACAAGTTGGAAATGCAAAGCCTGTTTAACGTCAGCAGTGCAGCATGAAACTTTAAAGCAGAAGTGTGCAGCCGCAATGGTGTAAGGAGTTATGTACAGAGAGACACATTACTATCTACAGCAGTGTTTCTCAACCCTTTTGCTGTTATGACCCACTTTTTCCCATGTAAGTGTTGTGGACGCTAGGTGGCCTATTTCCCCTTTAAACCCAACAGACAGACATGCAGGACCTTAGGCACCAATAAGATATTTTCATTATTTTCTTCTTTAACAGTGCTTTTTAAGCACTACAGCCACAATACACAGGCGCGTAAATCAATCACAATACACAATATTCTTCTCTCCTTTCTCCTCCAGACCACCCAGCAAACATTGTCCACCTCCTCCCAACTCAGGCTCCCTGCTGGGTTCCCAACAGTCCTTTTAAATAGTCCTTGATCCTGAAGTGCTTCTGTTCTTCCTCCCATGTGACTTGCTAGCACTTCTGGGTCAGATGGAGAACCCAATTTCTTTAATCAGCCAGGAAGTACTTTGGGGCTTCCGTCCTCGTGACTTCCTAGTTTTTCCGGGCTATAAGGGAAGCATGACCCCCCAGATCCTTTCACAGCACCCCCTGGTGGCACCTACGCCATCCAACAGGGCTGAGAAACCGAACTCCAGGTCCCAGGATGCCCTGTGGGAATCTGGGTCACTGTTACACTACAGGGGAGCAGCCATCTAGCATTTTGAGGGAAGCAGTGTCCAAAAGTCATTGCCTTCCCCCATCCTTCCATTACAGGGGCATACCGGCAGGGCAGAGCTGCCGGGCAATCTCTCACAGTGTCTTCACAATCCACCGGAAGGTGGAATGGAGGTATGTCATCAGAGCATGGTCGAGGAATTGTGGTCCCCCCCTTGGTGAATATAGTGTGTGATGGGAGGGGGGCATCTGGGGGCTCCATTGTTATCTTCACAGCAGCGACCCACTGAATGACCCACTGTGACCCACTACCATTATAAACAATAGAAACTGAGGTCACTATAGTGGTTAAGAAACACTGCTCTACAGTATATCTAGTGTAAGGTATGCAATATGATTTTATAAGAGTAAGTATTTATGTGTTTATTTATGTGTGTAATAAAATTGATTAATCAAAAATTAAACATAATCAAAATGAAAATAAAATTTCAAAATGTGTGTAAAATTGCATAAAGCATTAGAAGCTTCAAGAAGTCTAAACAAAGGAAGAACCACACTTGTAAACTGAATGAAGCCTTAGTCAATATCAGTAATAAGCTCCATAATTTTTGTTTCTTGTTTTCCAATGCTGCTGTCATAATCTCCAACAAATTACATTTTTTTAGCATTTAGAATTGGTGTCCTTTCCTGGTCTTTTACAAATCATTTTTATTTATATTTCATGTCTGTTTGTGTCTTGTCTAGATGAGGTCAATCAGATTTGTTTCTCACTTGACATGGGCATCTCTTTCACTTCAGGGCTGACAGTGCACATGCATCAATTTTGGATGCCAGTGGACAATGCCTGATCTTCACTTAAAAATAAAGTTTCACAAAAGAACAAAACATGTTTAAAAAAATAATTCAAATTTTTGTTTAAGGTGTACTCTTCATTACAGTTCTTATTTTTAGATATTGGTTCTGACAGAAAATGAAAAAACAGCATTCTTCTCTTGTCAGAAAGGCATTCTCATCGGTCACAGCTAACACCAGATTTTTTTGCTTTTCTTTCTAAACACTGTAATTCAATGTTGGATCTTTTCTTTGTTTAAATAAGAAGACACAATAACCCACACACTTTTGTACAACATGGCACATGTGATGTTATGTGCCATCAGCACTCTAATAGTCATAATAGAGTGGCACCCATCCAATAATGTCATTTGTGGGCAATGCTCTAAGTACAGAATGGGCACAGATCAATCAAACAGCACAAAACATTGTAGTACTCTCAAAGCCTGTTAAAGACCACTCATCCGATGTCATGGTAAGCACACTTATTACGAGAGAAGGTCTATGGACCTGATGCAGCTAAATTTGGACATGATGTTCCCCCAAAGGGCCTGAGAAGCAATCATCATAACACCTCAACAAGGCACTACAAAACGAGCACAAAACCTCAGTTCAATGAGGATCTATCTATCTATCTATCTATCTATCTATCTATCTATCTATCTATCTATCTATCTATCTATCTATCTATCTATCTATCTATCTATCTATCTAAAATCCACTAGAAACCATGAGTTTCCATCTAGAAATTTGAAAATGAGGGTCCTAAGTTTCAATGGCCAATGCACCTAAGGGCTAGCTTCTTCAGTGTCATCTTTTGTTTTAAAATTTAATTAAAGACCAGACTCTTGAACAATTTGAAATTGTAGATAGCTGTGGCAATTTTTGTGTCAAAACATTTATAAGTCACTATAACCCAGTGCATTTGACCACCAGTTGCCTAGTCAAAAGTAAAATTGTATGCCACTAGGCTGATCATATACCAGCTAGTCTAATTCTTTGATTAAAAAGAATAGAACTACACCAGAGTGTACCTTGAACATTTATTCTGATATTTGCTACAGGTACATTAATATTATAAAGGCTTAGATCAGTGTTTCCCAACCTCGGTCCTGGGGACCCACTGTGGCTGCAGGTTTTTGTTCTAACCAGATTCCTGATCAGTGACAACACCTGATAACACTGATCTCATTTAATTAGCTGGTATTATTTTTCTTTTATTCTACATTCAGAAAAGCACAGCAGCATGACTTTTACATTTATAAGACATTTATAAATATTTTTGTTTTTGCTATAGATTTAAATGCTTAACTCTCTTTTGTTGATTTCATTATATTATAATCTCAACACGTGTACAGGAACATCGCAACGCCGTCAGAAGAAAGGACGCACTATCTTTGATCTATGCACATACTAAATCGACAGGACACACATTCAACTGGGACAATGTAAAAGTAAAATTTAAGGCCAGTACTAAAAGTGCCAGAGAGTTGGCCGAGTCTTGGCTATCAGATGAAAACGCCATCAACAGACACCTGGACATAAATCCAGCATATGCTAACTTAAGAAGAACATGTACATAATAAATAAACTATACAAACCCCCCCCCCCCCCCCTTGATAATATGGACTTAGTCACCTCCATCCAAACCCCCACTTAATGTGTTGCTATATATTGCCTTTGATTCTTGTAAGTCTAAGCATTATCCTCTGATGAAGACCCCTGGTAGGGGTTGAAAGCTCAGGAATAAAAACTACTTTATGATACGTAATTCATTTTTTCTACCTTCGTAGATCTCCAGCTGCAAATATGCAAACCGTATCACAGACCTTCTCTTCCATATATATATATATATATATATATATATATATATCTATATATATATAATTTTTTTTACTAAACTTAGTTTTCTAATTTCTATATTGTTCTCAAAACACAAAACTTGGGAAATATCACATCACTTAATTAGCCCAGGAGTCAAAAACAGAAGCTGGTTGGAACAAAAACCTGCAGCCACTGGGGGGCCAAAGGACCAAGGCTGGGAAACACTGGCTTAGACAATACAATATGTTGATATGAGTGTGGTTTACAAACAAAAATAAATAAATTCATTAAACATATAAATAGAAATGTGGTGCAATATAGCTGCATACATGAAAAATGAACATGTCAAAACAGATAAACATTAAAAGTCACCCAGGAACAGTGATTATAAAAAATAATTTCACATAAAACAAAATATCACTGAAGTCACCCAGTAGGTGGCATTATTTGTACTGAGAGCAAGATAGCAGTATGAGGTTTTCTTTGAAGAAAAGGGTCAGAAAAGGGCCACACAGTGTTAAAGCCAAAACAAGAAGCAAAATTTAACCCAAAAATACACAAACAAGAGTCAAAACCAAAATAATGATAATAATAATAAACAGAGGGAATAACTAACCACAAAATCGAGTGTCAAAAAGTTTTTTTGGAAGCCGAAAACTAAGATAGGGACATGGATGATGTTGTGATGTGAGATTTTACATATAACTTGATGAATATTTTGTACTGTATATCTTTATTTGTAATTTAGACAAAGCAGTGTAATTTAGTGTTTAACCCCTCCACCCCCCCACCCCCTTAGGAATGGGTCTGTTTGAATTTTACGACAGGATTTGGGGGATGTGTGTTTTAAACCAGTTTGGCAAGCGTTTCCTTGCTAAAGTCATTTCTACCCCCGCAAATGGGCTAAGGTGTACTTTAACATATGGTTTGGGGGCAGGTGTTAAGATGTTCTATTTCCCCCATTGGTCTGAAGTATGGCTGTTTGGAATTGGCTTGGTTCAGAGGCCTTTAAGTACCATGATGTCCTATTGGCTCTCGGGATTGGACAGAACATCTATAAATGTATGTGTTTAGCCTCACACTCTCTCTCTTACCAACCAACATATGATGAAGAAGCATCTCTCTTGCTAACCTGAAGAGAACACAATGAACAGCACAGCTCAGCAGCCATTTTGAACAGACATGTGGCTGAAAGCTGAGCATCAATGATGCCTTAACTAGAGACATTTAAGTAACCAGAAGACTGTGTGCCACCTGAACTACATATCATCATTTAATCAGGTTGTATGGTTGCCAATATTCAAATGTACTTTGCATTTTGTTATTATTTATGAATATTATCAATAATACTAATACATTGTTTAAACTGTAACTTAACTTCTGCTTGTCTTTTACTATTTCTAATTGCCTAAGGTTATAGATATAGAAGGGAAGGTGGGGATAAGTTATATACAATAATACCTTATAAACAGTGGTAAGTCTGTGAGATTAGGCATTCTAAGGCTACATATTAATAATACAATAGGGGAAAGTAGAGCAATATATATTACTCTACCAAGACAAAACAATTGGCGTAGTCCGGCAGGATTTTGCGGTAACCATTGTTTTGCACCTTGTCAGACAAAACAGATTACCTTTGAAAACACTGTCAAATTATTAACACAGGTCATGACCTCAGAGGACACACCCCTAACAACACCGGAGCTACCCTAACAACTGGAAGTAGTGATCGTAAATAACCAACATGGCCCTGGAAACCGCAGAAAATAATTCATAACAACAAAAGTAAATCATAAATTTAAAAAAACTAATAGAAGATTCAGGATCTAAGGTACAGGAACAAGTGCTCAGCTTTGTAAATTGAGGAGAAAAATGAATACAAAGTTAATAATGGACCCATTTATAACACTCTTAAAACAGGATTCAGAATTCAGCCACTGCTTGAGGCTCAAAACTGTGTTCTCATAATTTTCTTTTTATCCCCAATAGCCATTCTATTATTTTTGTACTACCTTAGTAGTTACTTGCTTGTTGCACATACTTCCCCTTGTATTCCACTTTCTGTCTGTTGTGAATCTTGGTTTTGTCCTCCAAAGATTTATATTTATGTTTTAATGATTATTTGATTGACTTTTTTCTTAAAAATATTTAATTTTTCGACAGTAATTTACTCATCTTACCATTTTGTGATGTCATTGCTATTTTAATTGACTTGCAGAACAGTTACCACCAAATTGTTTATAGCAACAAGTCCCATTTGCTTGTCATGCATCTTCGATGTTCCACTTTGAAAATGGCTGATCCTTTTTCCTGTATCCAAGCTTTGAGTTTAATAATTAAGTTCCCTACAAAATTCTCACAAATACACATTACATAGGGAATGGACACAGCCAGAGACTAAGATTTTAGGCATTTTGGCTATTGATGTTCCATGTATTATTTTAGGTTTTGATTTTAGCCTATATTTCTGATGACAGTCCCTCATAAATTCCCTCAGAACATCACTTGCTGGCTTTTTTAGCTATTATCTTTGGCAGGAAATTCCTATGGTCACAACGCTATCATGGTGAAATTTCTATTCCCTGCCATTGCCTATTTCTGCATCACAGAAGCAATGCGTGGTTACTAAATCTGAAAAAAAATATGATGATCCCTCAAGGCTGTATCTAAAAATTACATGAATTGATATTGCAAATTGTTCCCCAGACATCCATTAAAGTGCCATCAATTTTGCTGATGCAACATAAAATGTGAAGTCGTGTATCCTTTAGCTACAGCCAAAGTACAGCAGTGGTGCCAGGAATTGTCTGATTATGAATGAGGGATTCTTCAGTTGTGTCTTAAATTACACTATAAATAAGAAAAGAGTATAACAGGCTTACTTCTTCTCATATTAAACTGTAAGTCTTGGGCCTTTGTGTGATGTCTTGGCGCTTAGAATGCTTCAGACAGAGCTGTGAATACTTGCTGCATGCTTGTACTTCAAGTTCAGCTTTACAGTCATGTGTACACAGTACTGCCATTACAGCAATAATATATGTGTCCAAAAACACATACAGTATTTGTTCAGTAACCTTACAGCCTTGAAGAAGAAACTCTTTCTGAATTGACTGAGGCAATTATGAATGAACTTGTGTCATCTGACAGATGGAAGAAGTGAGAATAGCAACTGTCCAGAATGGCTGACATTCGATTACAACATGAATCACATCATAAAATTTGCAGACGACACAACAGTAGTGGGCCTCATCAGTAATGACGATGACTACGCATACAGAGAGGAAGTTAATCAACTCATTGCCTGGTGTGGAAAAAACAACCTGGCACTGAATGCCAGCAAAACAAAAGAGATCATCATTGATTTCAGGAGAAAGCACATGCCACACCGGCCACTTACAATTCATGGAAACAGTGTGGAGTCAGTGAGAAGCACCAAGTTTCTGGGAGTGCACATCACAGATGACTTGATATGGACCACAAATACCATTTCTCTTGTCAAGAGGGCACAACAGCGACTTCATTTTCTCCAAAGGCTGAAAAGGGCAAACCTCCCCTCTCCTGTCCTCACAACTTTCTACAGAGGCACTATAGAAAGTATATTGACCAGCAGCATCTCAGTTTGGTATGGTAGCTGCACTGCCGCTTAACAGAAGATACTTCAAAGAGTGGTGAGGACAACGGAGAAAATCATCGGGTCCTCACTCCCATCTGTTCAAGAATTACACTACTCACGTTGGCAGAGCAGGTCCATTAAGATCATTAAAGATCCCACACACCCGGCACATGGGCTGTTTGAACTTGTGCCCTCTGGAAAACGTTACCGCAGTATGCACTGGAAAATGACCAGATTTAACAGGAGCTTCTTCCCCCAGGCCATCAGAATACTAAACTCTGTTAAATAACCCTTGACCTTTTGCTTTCTTACTTACTGTGCATTTTATTACCACAAATAGGTCTTAAGTTTACATTAAATTGTATTGTAATATTGTACAATATTATATTGTATATATTGCATATATTATGTATAAATATTGTATCCATATAGTGCAATAACACAATCACTGTGAAATGATGTGCAATATTTTCACTCATATTTTATTTTACCCACTGACTGGCTTACATTTATATATATCTTTTGTATTTATTGTTTGTACTGTGCTGCCTTGTGCTGTCTTACGCTGTTTTACCTACTTTCTGTGTAAGAAGTGAAATGTTTGTAATGTCCATATGTTGTCTTGCGTGCACTTGTCTTTATGCACTGTCTTTTATGTCTACACATTGAGCCTGGAGAAACGCAATTTCGTTCAGCTATGCATCCATAGTTGTACTGTTGTATGGTATGAATGACAATAAAGTTCACTTACTTACTTACTTACTTCAATAGTACGTTTGCCTTTCTAAGGCAGTGTGCGTTAAATATGTCCTGAAGAGAAGGCTGATGGTTGTTAGTAATGCCACCACCAAGATGTAATTTATCTAATAAGAAAGGACTCCAGAGCAAACTGCACTCTTAAAGATGCTGGTTCTTTAATGGCACTTTGTAGTTCTTTACTGGGTTGTGTGGTTCTTCGAAAAACTATAGCTTGACAAAACACCCTTTTAATTCTTGGCAGGTTTCTTTGCATTTGAAGTTGGTTATTGTACTTTGAAAAACTTCCTAATATGCAGAAAAAAACTGAAATCTTTAAGATACTAGAGGGCTTTGCCCCCTGCTAGCTTTGCTTACTCCCCCCTTCCCCCCACCGCGCCTGCACTACGTGCCAACCACTTTGCTTCTCTGCTGCTCGCATTGTGAAGGGGGGGGCTGAACGCACCCCAAGGAGACGCAATCACACCCCCTCTTAAACAGTGATAAATTGGGAAACACATACAGTTTTTTTTGCCTCCTCTTTGCTCGATCAGCTGCTGGATTGCTGCTGTTGCCGTGCCACGTGATCTGCATTTCACACGGCACACTTCTGTCATATCACCTATGTCCATATATTCGATCTCTTTTCACTTTTACCTTTTCATCAACATCACATTGAATTTTGATTCCGTGTTTAGAATTACATCATTACAATGCAACGTATAACTGCCTGTGAGTGAATATCATTTCTTTCCCTCTCCAAGAAATGTGTCTGACATAACCACACAGGACTTTTCCAAATCTCTTTGCATAAGCTCTTGTCTCGCGGGGCTTGGACGTGATTACATCACTTGGCACGAAGACTTGTCTCACAGGACAGGAAAGTGTCTCTGAGACAATCATGTCTCGTCTCCTTCCAAGATTTTTTTTATAATAAAGAGATGTTAGACTACCTAGCGGGACACTAACAGATGAAGAAAACCTGAACTTAACCTGGACGATTGTATGTAGCAAGAGACATTTTAAAATCATGACCCATGACTTCACAAATCTGTCACCATCTATTCCTGGTTGTTTACTATAAGGAGCCAGTTACATATTTAAATAAATTAAGGTTTTTCTGGGGCCATTCATGTGATCTTTGGATACCAAAAATGGTTCCTCTCTGTCACCTTCTTGTTTTAAGAGTGTGGTAGAACTTTGTGAGAACTGATGGAGAAATCTAAGCTTTACTGAGGCATCTGATGAAGCAAAGACACTGAGCAGCCTTCTTGAGAACAGCCAACATGTATTGTGCCCACTTCAGATCATCAGTAAAGATCACACCAAGAAGTTTAAAGCTGCTTACCCTTTCAACAACTCCCTCTCTGATGTACATGGTCTACTTTCAGCTCCCTTATTTTTATTTCAACATCAAATGAAATCTTGGAAGAAGAACGAAAACAGTTCTTTTTTAGAAAAGAACAAGAAAAGGCTTAGAAAAGAGAATGCACTCTAACAACAGAGCAAATGAGAAAATTGTCAGTCTCCTCCACTCAAGTTAAAATGGGCAAAACCACCATTAAAATACATAAACAAACAAGCTTACAAACAGCATGTTTCCTTTATTTTAATATCATTAATGGTATTTGTGTCCTTTTTTTGTGATGATGACTGACTTATAAGGTGATTTAGGTGTCCTACAGCCATCCCCTTGGAGTTGTATACTGAATTAGAGCCTGTGTTTGATGACCTGTGGAAGAGATGGAGTATTAGGCTGGAACGGGAGAACCAGCAAGATGCAGGTCTACTCCTGTCTTGATTAAGGACCCTGTCCACAATAGGAGAAGGATTTCCTCAATGAAAGAAGAAACTCCTCATTCTGAGTGCTTCATTACAGAAGTCAACCTCATCACCGCAGAGGCGGTGTAGTGTATGGAACTGTGAAGAGTTTTTAGTTTTTTTTAGTAGAGAATTTAACTGTGTGAGTCAGTTCACTTGTAATATGCAGAAGTCCCAGAAAGCTGTTAGCTGATATCTAGAAATAGCAGAGCTGTGATGAAAAAGTCAACTGTAAACCTAAGAGATGGACAAAAACTAGTAAAATCATGAATTAACACATGTATCAAGAGGCAATACCAACACAATCATCAATATATCTATTGTACAGGTTCGGTACAAAGCCAAGGTAGGAAGAAAACAAACACTCTTCCAATCAGTTGACAAAGATGTTGGCATAAATGTAGTGAATAGCAAAAATCCATTCAGTCAGCCCAGTGCTACAATATCATTTTCATCAACAATTATTTTTATTAGATTTAGAGGGTTTTGTGCAATGGTTACCTGACAGCTCTAGTGTCAAGGGGTTTGAATTCTGTTCTAAAATTTAAACTGTCCCTATATGAGTGAGTATGCCAAGCAATGAACTGGTTCCCAGTGTTGACAGAATAGACTTCCCAGGACTCTAAGCAGAATAAGTGAGTCAGAAAATGGATGGATCTTTCCTTATTTGGAAGAAATGTTTAGATTCACTGTAACGTCAAATCTTGTAATCAACTTACAGGTTAGTCTTCTCTCACTTAGTATCTGTTGTGATATTTTATAACATACTTATTGTCTTTTAATCCTTCAAAACTCAGGGAGAGTGTCTTATCTGATTAAAATCAGGGGAAAATAATAATTTTTTAACGGTCTAAAGCATTTTGTAAATTTGATAAGAATTTAATAATACTGTTCCAAAATAAACTCCAGCACCTGAGATTTTTGGTGTGTCGGTATCTACTGTATAATTAACTACTGATCACATAGATCTCCGAAAATGAGAAGGTTGGGTGATATTAAACATAAAAGTATAGGATGTGGTACTCTTTGTATTCTTGAGTTGAGACACGATGACTATAATGCCATTTATAAAGTCAAAAAATAAACAAAATAGATGAATCGATAATTTAAATACAATACAACAATACATTAAACATTTCAATAAAGATACAAAACAATTTTCTTTGCATAAGTGTTGATTTCAGTTTCATGTTTTATTCTCGTGTTTATTCACTTTGCAAGACTTGCAATAAGTATAATACAAGACTTTTGACCACATAATACATAATAGCAAATTCAGCTTCAACACACACCAAATCAGTGAATCCATTTTGGTGTTTTCTCTGAACGATAATGAAAGGTTAACAGAGGCTCAGCCTGCTTACGGAAAGACATATTGAATAAACTCTTGCCACGCTCTGTTGCCTCGTCTTTCTTTTTTTGCCATGTATTTTAGCTGATGCACTATGTGACTATTCAGTGAATGTTTAGCTGATAAAAATGGAGAGATGATTTCCATGCAGCAATTTTTTGACAAGAGTTGAACAGTTCATTCGTGTTATGCTGCATATAGCATCTTGATTAAGTGACAGATTTTCCCAGAACATTAACAGTCTGAGAATGAGGAGTAGACTTATTATACTTTTAAATATTTGAAAAAAAAGTTTTTACAATAAAAATCAAACACTGAAAGCTGAAGGAGCAGCCAGTGCTGAGCAACCAAATCCTCCAGCTGATTTTCTATGGCTGAGGCAGTATGATGGCACCGTGGTTAGCACACAACTCCAGTAGTCTGGTTTTCAATCCCGTGTCGGGTTACTACCTGTGTGTCTTGTAAAGTCTGCAGAGGTTTCTCTTCAGGCAATTTACAACCAGGCAGTGAAGCAAAATAATTTAAGAGGGTTTCATAGTGCTGATTGTGTCAACAGTTATTACAATTAAGATGTGTAGTGCACTGGAGAGGCCAGAGCTGCATACAGGTACATTCTGCTTATTTGAATAAGGCTATAAAAAGGAAAAAAATGTGCAGCTATCACATATATTCACAGACTGTGGCATAGCGGCTATAGGAAAAGATTGAAGCAGTTGAATGTTTTTAGTTTAGACCATTAACAAAAAGATGCAAATGTTTTAAATGCAATGCCTATAAACAGTATAAATCCCCTTGTAAATTTTCACATTTTGTTGTTATACAACATTGAATGACAATGGACTTAATTTGGCTTTTCTGATACCGATCAACAGAAAATGACTCTTTAATGTCAAAGTGAAAGCAGACATCTGTAAATTGGTCTAAATTAATTACAAATATAAAACAGAAGAACAGATTGCATGAGTATCACTTCCTTCTAGTTTGTATTTAGCAGATGCACCTTTGGCAGCCATGACAGCCTTGGGTCTGTGTGCACATTTCTCTATCAGCTTTACACATCTGGACATTGCCATTTTTTCCCATTTCTTTGTAAAACTTTGCAAGTTCGGTCAGGATGCATGGGAATTTTTCATGTTCTTCAAGCCAAGCCACAAATAAACAATGGATTGAAATCTTTACTCTGGCTCAGCCACCCCAGGACATTAACATTATTGTTTTTAGGCCATTCCAGTGTAGCTTTGGCTATATGCTTGGCATCATTGTCTTGCTGGAACACAAATTTTTGCCCACGGCATAGGTTTCCTTACAGACTGCGATGGGTTTTCCTTGTATTTTGCTGTATTCATTTTATCTTCACAAGCCGTCCAGGCAGTGCTGCAGTGAAGTGCCTTCACAACGTGACGTTGCTATCACCATGCTTCATGGTGGAGATGGCGTGTTTCTTGCATAATGCTCAGTGTTCAGAAAAGATCTTTTAGTCAAATGGCCAAAAAGCTCAATTCTGGTCTCATCACCCCATTGAACCTTCTTCCATCTGACTTCAGAATCTCCCTTGTGCTTACTGGTAATCTCTAGATGAGATGTTATGTGCATTTTTTTTCTATTTGCCATTCCTCCATAAAGTTGAGACTGGTGAAGCACACTGGTAGCAACTGTAGTCTCATAGTCACTCCAACCTCATCCACTGTAGTCCTTCAGTTCTCATTGGTCTTTTGGTGGCATCCCTCTTTAGTAGTCTTCTTGAATGATCACTCAGATAGTCTGCTCTTGGCAGATTCGCGGCTGTGTCATACTCTTTCCATTTCTTAATGGCTTATTTAACTGGACTCCAAGAGATATTCAGTGTCTTGGATTTTTACTTGGCTTCATCCCCTGACTTATGATTTTATATCACCTTTTCATAAAGTTGCATGGAAAGTTCTTTTGTTATTGTGTAGGTTAGGCATTGATTCTGACTCAGTTCAAGTTGGACTGAGTAGATGTATTTATACTAAAATCAGTTGAAACAAAGGACAGGTGATCTCCTTTTAAATTAGTATGTGACTTTTAAAACCAGTTGGCTGCACCAGTGATGGGGGTGAATATGGGGGTGAAAGGGGGTGAATATTTATATGATTGATTAATTTTCTGTGTTGTATGTGTAATTAATTTTGACCTCTTTTGGAAAAATCCGTTTTTACTTTGACATTAAAAATATTTTTTCTGTTGACCAGTGTCAGAAATGCCAAATTCAATCCTCTGTGAATCAATGTTGTATAATAATAAAATGTGAAAATAGGTAAATAGTTTTTACAGGCACTACACGCTATTTTAAGATATATCCATCAACAAGAATAATGAGAAGCATGGTTTTGGGTACATTTTGCACAAATGTTTAAAAATATTTCTTGAAACAAATAAATTATGAATGCAAGAAACAAACTACTAAGTAGTGAGATGAAAAGTCCAACATATATTTGCAAGGCCCAAGTAAGCAAGGGTTGACATGCTCTGTTAGGCTAACCTCTCCATCCTTGTCACATTTACGTTTCATATTTTCCAACAGAAGGAGCCTGCAGGCTCACATAGGAAGTGGAATGCAGCTTGATGACCAAAATGTACTGATAAAACAGCCTCTGACACACCTCTGACAGATCTTATCCTACAATAAATGCTTCCTTGATGTTTGTGCCTAGTACCCTTTATGAAAAAGTTAAGACACATCATTAATACATATTTATGACACAAGAAGCCTGAAGAAATTTGCTGAAAGGATGTTCCTCATAAGTCCATGTTTAAAACATCTCTGAAGTCACATAAATGTTCTGTAACCATTAAAAAATAAAAAGGATATTTGATGGGGAAGAAAGATTCACGGATCTTAACTTTGCAGATGATGCTGTGATCTTCATGGAGTCAATGGAGGCTCTAATCGGGGTGCTAGAGAGACTGAGCGAGGAGTCTGAGTGTTTGGGCTTGAAGGTGTCCTGGATTAAAACCAGGATCCAGGCCTTTAATGACCTCTTAGGCACAGCTATCAGCAGTGTGTCTGTTTGCGGAGAGAGTGTCGACCTTGTTGAGAGGTTTACTTACCTTGGCAGTGACATTCATGTCTCTGGTGACTCTACCTATGAAGTCAGTAGATGGACTGGGAGACCATGGGGGCTCATGAGGTTACTGGAGAAATGGGTTGTGTGGCGCTCCTGATATCTATGCAAAAAGAAGAAGGTCCAAGTCTTTTGAGTCCTGATGTTTCCTGTCTTGCTATATGGTTGCGAGACATGGATGCTATCCAGTGACTTGAGACGAAGACTGGACTCCTACGGTACTGTGTCTCTTTAGAAAATCTTTGGGTACCACTGGTTTGACTTTGTGTCGAATGTCCGGTTGGCAGGGCCGGATTTATATGAAAAGAGGCCCTAGGCTATTCCACTTATGAGGCCCTTTCACCTTCCATTTTTAAGTTTGTAAATTACATGAGAGATAATAAAATTTTGCTAACAATTTGAATGTAGGCCCCTCTTGATCTTGAAGCCCTAGGCTGCAGCCTAGTTAGCCTATAGGAAAATCCGGCCCTGCCGGTTGGTCACAGAGTCTCACATGAGGCACATTACCTGCATTGTGAGGGAGTGTCATTTATGGCACTGCAGCCTTATGGCGTGATTCCTTGAGGGTGATTCAGCTCACAGGATCATAATTGTTCAGGAGCCAAGTGGCTGGACCAGGCCAAGGGGATGCCCACATAACACTTGGTTGTGGCAGATAGAGGGTCATTTCCAGATGGTGGGACTGGACCTGGGGGGTTGCAAACCACGATCCCAAGCTGTTTTGTCATGTGGTGGGTGAGGTAACACGCTGTACCAGTGCATGCTCCCCAACCTGACGTGACCCGATCTGAATCTCACAGTAACTAATCTTTTGCAAAACTGATACTATTGCTGTCATTTAACATTTTGGCAGTCTTTAAGGGTGTCTGTTTTTAATGTCCTTATTAAACAAGAATCAGGCACTACAGGCAGTCCTGATTGTTTTGCATGCAGGACCCCTTTGCTGCCTGACACTGCTGCTTCCTGAACAATTCTCCAACCACATGCTGCTGAAGTAGAAGGAGATGACTTTGAAATAAAGTTGTTAAAAAATTATGCTGGTGTGAAAGTAGCAAAGTACAGTTATTAGCGTTGCTGCCTCACAGACCCAGCATCATGCCTCATAGCTGTCTGTATGGATTTTACGCATTCTCCCTGTGTTTATGTGGGCTTTTCTCCAGGTCTTCCTGCTTTTCTCCCACATCCCAAACGCACGCTGAGGTTAATTTGTGACACCACATGTGTTCCCTGCCCCACACAGGTGCCTCATCCATTGTGCATTTATTCCATTTGCTGTAATTGGATGAGAGCACCCTATACACTGAAATGAATTAAGAGAGTTTGAGAATATTATGTTTTAATGTAAAAGTCATAAACTTGTCAAACAGCATAAATAAGGACCCAGTAAATATAGTTAATTTTAACATCACCATTTCCCCGCATAGCACAGTAAACACATTGATAAGGACATGGGTGGAATTCCAACCCTGACTCTGCCATTGTCTATGTGAGGTTTGCAAATCCTTTCCCGTTCCTTGTTAGTTTTCTAAAGTTTATTCCAAAGACAAGTATATATATCAGATCAGCTAGGATCACTAAGATGGCCTAGTATAACTGTGGGCAGACGTGTGAGTTTCCTTTATGGCCAAATGGTCAGGGCCAATTGCTGCCTTGTATGAGAAGCTGACATGATTGCTTAGGGCTTTCTGATATGAGACAATGGGAGAAATAAAAATACAGGGCATAGAAAGGTGCCAAATGATACAACTAACAAACCCTAATGGAATGGCACATGAAAATTGCCTCTGAACAGGAATCATGTATGTGACAGTACTTCAGTGTAGAACAACATGTGGTAAGTTAAATGTGCTAAATAAAAACACCAAAGGCAGTAAAGATGGACTCTGCTATCGCCACTACCCAGAGCTGTCTCAAAGTGGTAGTGGCTGCCCAATGTCCTGCACTTTGGACCAAACACACTTGTCAAAACTCCCTCCCCACTCCATAATCTACAATCCCTCCTCACACATGCATGAAATTTAAAATCTATCTGGAAACAGATCCATTATTCATAACAGTAATGACATCAGGCCAGCGCTAATTACATCATCAGCTGCAGGTCAAAACTTACAGCATAATGTACATCATGCCTAAACAAACTTGCAAAAAAAGTTAGGAAGTGGAGAAAAAGATAAAGACAACCAGAAAGAGAAACAAATTACTACAAAAGGAGAGAAAAGAAAAAAGGAATCAAGATGGAGGATGCCATTATGGTGCTTAAAGGGTCTTTTGAAAGATTAGTTGTAAAAGCCTGGAGCAAAAATGAAAGGACATGTGTGGTGATCTGCACAACAACCATTAGCAACAACTACACAGGGCATTTTCATCACCTCACCACTGCTTCTTGCCATCGCTACTCCACACAAGAATGTTGCAACACTTGTCCTGCGACAACACACCACCATGAGACCAGTCTCACCCTGTGCTCCACCGACCCATTGACATGGCCCTGCCACCAACAATCTGGAGCGGTTATTAGGCAATACATTAGCAAAGATAAATGACACAAAACACATAAGATACTGCAGCCCCACAAGTGGGGATTCGTAGTGGCATACGCTCTTTGCAGCTGGGTGCCTACAAAACCTCATTTTAGAGGTTGTGGTAAGTAGCCCGGACACAGACAGGCGGACAGCGATGGTTCACGCAACACACGTTTATTATACATTGCTATTTACACGGTGCTGCACACAACCCCAAAACTCCCCCAAAGTTCAGGCCTCACAATGCCTCTTCCTCTCTTCAGGCTGCTTCCTTTCCTCTCCTCCTGAGCTCGTTCCTTCTCCACTCCCGACTCAAGTCACTGAACAGAGGGAAGCGGCCCCTTTTATAATCACCCGGATGTTATCCAGGTGCCTGCCGATAATCTTCCACCGGCACTCCCCAGTGTGGTGGAAGTACCGGCTGCACACCCGGAAGCACTCCGGGTGTCCCTGGTCGTCTTCCCCACAGCACTTCCGAGTGTGGCGGAAGTGCTGAGGACCAGGGCTCTCCAGGCATTGGAGCACCCCCTGGCGGTGACCACGGGCCCCTATAGGGTTGAGCTTCCAAGCTCAGTTCCCGTGGTCCCCAAAGCCACCAGGGCAGTCACCCCCAGGTGGTCTGAAGGAGGCGTAAGCCCTCCTCTGGTCCTCCTGGGCGTCCCAGCTGGGTACCACCCCCAGCCACTCGCCACAAGGTCTATGTGATGGATTCACGCCTTTGGTAACAGATAGTGTTCTTATTCTGCCAAAATCTCTTATAACATCTGACACCAATATTTGGTTTGAATTCAAATGGAGTTTATCAAATGCAAATCATTTATAATGACCCTTGGCAAGTGAAAGTAAGAACTCCTCAAGGAATTCTGTTCAGTCTTATAGATAGATAGATAGATAGATAGATAGATAGATAGATAGATAGATAGATAGATAGATAGATAGATAGATAGATAGATAGATAGATAGATAGATAGATAGATAGATAGATAGATAGATAGATAGATAGATAGATAGATAGATAGATAGATAGATAGATAGATGTGCTCAGGATTGGGTCACTGCTTTTTGCAGATGATGTTGTCCTGTTTGCTTCATCAGGCCGTGATCTTCAGCTCTCTCTGGATCGGTTCGCAGCCGAGTGTGAAGCGGCTGGAATGAGAATCAGCACCTCCAAATCCGAGACCATGGTCCTCAGCCGGAAAAGGGTGGAGTGCCCTCTCAGGGTTGGTAGCGAGATCCTGCTTCAAGTGGAGGAGTTCAAGTATCTCGGGATCTTGTTCACGAGTGAGGGAAGAATGGAGCGTGAGATCGACAGGCGGATCGGTGCGGCATCCGCAGTAATGCGGGCGCTGCATCGGTCTGTCGTGGTGAAAAAGGAGCTGAGCCGCAAGGCGAAGCTCTCAATTTACCAGTCAATCTATGTTCCTACCCTCACCTATGGTCATGAACTATGGGTAGTGACCGAAAGAACGAGATCACGAATACAAGCGGCTGAAATGAGTTTCCTCCGCAGGGTGTCTGGGCTTTCCCTTAAAGATAGGGTGAGAAGCTCAGTCATCCGGGAGGGGCTCAGAGTAGAGCCGCTGCTCCTTCGCATCGAGAGGAGTCAGATGAGGTGGCTCGGGCATCTGATCAGGATGCCTCCTGGACGCCTCCCTGGTGAGGTGTTCCGGGCACGTCCAACCGGGAGGAGGCCCCGGGGAAGACCCAGGACACGCTGGAGGGACTATGTCTCTCGACTGGCCTGGGAACGCCTTGGGATTCTCCCGGAAGAGCTAGAAGAAGTGGCCGGGGAGAGGGAAGTCTGGGCATCTCTGCTCAAGCTGCTGCCCCCGCGACCCGACCTCGGATAAGCGGGAGACAATGGATGGATAGATAGATAGATAGATAGATAGATAGATAGATAGATAGATAGATAGATAGATAGATAGATAGATAGATAGATAGATAGATAGATAGATAGATAGATAGATAGATAGATAGATAGATAGATAGATAGATAGATAGATAGATGTGAAAGGCACTATATAATTAAACAAAGAATGCATTTTACACATATATCACTTTTCTTATGATAGATGCTTAGATTAGCATATTAGAACAATTTTGACTAGAAGTGGTCATTGAGTTCAACAAGCTTGTCTCCCAACCCTCAACCTCTCCTATAGTCCCTCGCTGGCAAAGCCCTCTGTAATGATTCAATTGATTCCAGATTATCTGCCAGGTGTTCTTCTTCCGCCATGCAAAGCGCTTTTTGTTATGACCAAATAACTCAATTTTTGTCTTATCAGTCCAAAGCACTTTGTTCCAAAATGAATCTGGCTTGTCTAAATGAGCATTTGAATACAACAAGCGACTCTGTTTGTGGCGTGAGTGCAGAAAGCTCTTCTTTCTCATCACCCTGCCATACAGATGTTCTTTGTGCAAATTGCGCTGAATTGTAGAAAGATGTACATATACACCATTTGCAACAAGATGTTCTTGCAGGTCTTTGGAGGTGATCTGTGGGTTGTCTGTAACCATTCTCACAATCCTGTGCATATGCCGCTCCTGTATTTTTCTTGGCCTGCCAGACCTGGGTTTAACAGCAACTGTGCCTGTGGCCTTCCATTTCCTGATTACATTCCTTACAGTTGAAACTGACAGTTTAAACCTCTGAGATATCTTTTGTATCCTTCCCCTAAACCATGATACTGAACAATCTTTGTTTTCAGATCTTTTGAGAGTTGCTTTGAGGATCCCATGCTGTCACTCTTCAGAGGAGAGTCAAAGGGAAGCGCAACTACCTTTTCTAATGGTTGGACACACCTGTCTATGAAGTTCAAGGCTTAACGAGCTAATCCAACCAATTTGGTGTTGCAAGTAATCAGTATTGAGCAGTTACATGCATTCAAATCAGCAAAATTACAAGTGTACCCAAATTTTTGCACATCCAGTTTTTCACATTTGATTTAATTTCATACAACTTAATACTACTTCACTAAAAATCTTTGTGCAGAAAACACCTCAGTACTCAGATGTTCCAAGGAAATGAAAGACATACCACTGTTATCTTTTTTGTTGAAAGTAGAGTAAATTATTATGCAGGCTGAGTGGAGTTCCCAAACTTTTTCATATGACTGTATATAGATACATGAAAATTACTTCCTTCATTACAGAACTGTTGCCACTTCTTAGGCTACATTCACATTACAAGCCTCATTGCTGAATTCTAAAATTTAGCTCAGATTGGATTGGTCTATCCTGACGGTTCACAAGTGGCCTGTATCTAACAGTAATATGAAAATATCTGTCCTTCACACTCATGCACCCATTGATATATTTGTATACGAGTCGTCTGCATCAATAACAACAAAAAAAAACATCATATTAGTGAGATACTTCATGGTATTAAAACCAAGAAAATGGACCCACTAATAGCTAGTGTATGCATCGCGTTTTGCTCTGGAGGATGGCAAACAGTTTGTCAGCTGTACATGATGAGGTCAAGAAGGTGAAAAAAACAGATGGCTAAACTTTTGCTGTTTTTGGAGCAATTGCTGGCACTGCTGCACAAAGAGATGTGTGGGTACAAAGAAGGAGCAAGCAGAGATGGGACCATGACAGTTGCCGCAGCTGTAGCTCTCCCCTATCATTGTTTTGCTGTGCTGCTGGTGCTGGCTGATGATGGCAGCTCTCAGCTAATGTGTGACTGTTTTCCTTCATGTCGCAATGCCATGAATCAGAAACATGTCTGATCTAGGACCACATATGAAAGTAACTCACATCTGATTTGAAAAAATCATATTTGATCCTGGTAATTGTGAACATAACTTAAATGCTCGGAAGTCTGTTCACTTATGGTGCAGGTGTCTTCTTTGGATTTTTCATGTTCAGGTTGGGTAGATGTGGCATTCCTCTAGTTATTCCTTAGACTCCTTATACAGTCTAAAGACCTACAGTTGGACTAACTGGTTGCATTCAGGCAGCTACATTTGTGGGTGAGCATGGCCTTCAGTGGACTGACATCCCATACGGTGCATCTTCGTGTATTGTGTCTGTCAAAAAAGAACAAACCACACTTGGCCCTCAGGCTACAGTAGTTAAAACTGTGATTAAGTGTGGGTTATACTTGTGACAATAAAGACTGATAAAGCACTTTTATTTGTCTCTTTCTCAATCTTTTCCCTTTTATTTTAGTTAGCAACAAATAATAATAACATAACAGATACAACCATTTACTTAAAAAATTAATCTAAAAGAAGAAAAAAGGAAATGCAAAAAACAAAAGTAAGATTCAATCCCCACCCAATGTGAATGCTTTTCTTAAAAAAATAAAGTGATAAACCCAAGTCTACCAGGATACCTCAAGCTAAGGCTGTTACACATAATATGAGTTACTGCTACCTTTATTCAAAGGATTGTAGACTTCTAGATTAAAGACATTCTCCCTCCTCTAGTGGTGCCACTCACCTGAAAGGATTCACACAAGCGATTATTTACATTTCTAATCTGGGTTTTAACAGGGTAAAAACAAAAATTTTAAGAATTAGTAATGACTAAAGAACACAGGTGACATAGATACCGAGTGCGAGTGAGCTATGTGAGCGAGCAATTAGCAGGCACTACAAAAAACAAACAGTTTTACTTTCTGAAAAAAATTTTAAAAAGCAAAAAGTTGTTTTGCTGTTGACAGGTGATTAATATTTAGAGCACAATGTGTACCAAAGTCAAGTAAAGAAGTAGTCAAGATTCAAGAGTTTTGAGGTCTAAAGGACAAGAAAACGGGTGGTCTGGAGTACATCACTCATCAATCTGCAGTGAAAAATAGAGGTTGCTGCTTCCCAGGTGTATTGTTTGGCCTAACAGCTCTATTGGACTTTCTGCAAACTCAATGCTTTACATTCCTGGATGTGTTAATGAGCATTATGACCAGAAATCGATAACATAATTAACAATGTTGACTGTTTCCGTAGATAATGGTAAAATGTTGTTGTGATGTGAGATTTTACATATAACTTGATGAATATTTTGTATGTCTCAATTTGTAATTTAGGCATAGCAATGTAATTTAGTGTTTACCATCCCCCCTCAAACCCCAACCCCCCATAGGGAATGGGTCTGTTTGAATTTTACGACAGGATTTGGGGGATGTGTGTTTTAAACAAGTTTGGCAAGTGTTTCTTTGCTAAAGTCATTTCTATCCCCGCAAATGGGCTAAGGTATACTTTAACATATGGTTTGGGGGCAGGTGTTAAGATGTTGTATTCCCCCATTGGTCTGAAATATGGCTGTTTGGAATTGGCTTGTCTCAGAGGCCTTTAAGTACTACGACGCCCTATTGGCTGTAGGGGTTGGACAGAACATCTATAAATGTATGTGTTTAACCTCAAAATCTCTCTCTTACTAACCAACATCTGAAAGAAGCATCTCTCTTGCTAACCTGATGATGAAGACCACAAAATGAAGAGCACAGCTCAGAGGCCATTTTGAACAGACATGTGGCTAAAAGCTGAGCACCAATGATGCTTTAACTAGAGACATTTAAGTAACTAGAAGACTGTGTGCCTGAACTACACATCACCATTTAATCAGGTTGTATGGTTGCCAATATTCAAATGTACTTTGCATTTTGTTATTATTTATGAATATTATCAGTAATATATTATTTTATGTGTAACTTAACTTATGCTTGTCTTTTTACTACATCTAATTGCCTGAGGTTATAGATATAGAAGGGAAGGTGGGGATAAGTTATATACAATAATACCTTATAAACAGTGGTAAGTCTGTGAGATTAGGCATTCTGACAAAGGCTACATGTTAATAATACAATAGGGGAAAGTAGAGCAATATATTACTCTACCAAGACAAAACAATTGGCTTAGTCCGGCAGGATTTTGCGGTAACCATTGTTTTGCACCTTGTTAGACGAAACAAATGTATTTGTTAAACTTTTCGGAGTGAAACAAATAGCACATGTACTAATTATTGGTGCAAACCGGTGTTAAAACTCTGCTACTTAAATAGATTCAAAAGCAGATGCTTTCTTCTCTTCAGTCGTGATCTGGGTTCTGATTTTCATTTTTTTCCCAACTGCTCCTTGACCTTCATCCATCCACCCCATAACATGACCACTTGCAGTTGGATGTTAACTCTAAGAATTATTTAATCATCATTTCTGGTGGTTTGGAGACTAAGGAATCTCTCAGTTATATTTTTTCCCTGTTTTATTTTGGTTTTGGTAATGTTAAAAACAAATGTTCTCGGTCTTTTTTTATGGACATTACAATTTTGGGACCGCTTTGTTGATGATCACTTTCTGTTTTTCTACGATTAAATTCATTTAAAAACATTCACAGTTATTCTTTATAGTCCATTTCCTAGTCTTCACATATTTAATGCTCTTTTATTAAAGGTAATGCCTAGCAATTTCTCTCTGGTTAGATGGTTTTTGTTTTGGTTGTGACCACAATTCTGCTGCACGTCCTGAGCTTTGTTTACTTGACTTTAGTCTTAACGGTAATCACCTTAGCTTGAATTTTGACTTTTTCAAACCATGTTTTGATTCCATTTTCTTACAAAACTGCTGCAGCCTTTCAGGGTCAGAACATCTTGAACAAATAAAAGTACTGCATCTTCTCACTGACTAAATCACTAATGCCACCACCAACACCAAGCAAACACAGCACAAGACAGGGCTTAGCATTACGTTTACCCCAGGAAAAATGAACCAAAAACACAGAATTTTTTCAACAAGAAAAATGTTATTATGTGCAACAAAATCGTGTAAATACCAAAATGTCAACAATAAAGTACAGTGCCCACTGCTGTACTGATGCAGATTTAGTACACGTCCTATGTGTGATACGTTTTGAGACAGTCACCAATACACACCCCACTGTTCTAACTGGGACACAAGAAGACATTTCTTTGTGCCCAAAAGAAATTATACAGTACAGTATTATACAGTACTTTCCTGTTACTCAGGGTCACAAAAGAAAGAAAGAAATTAGTTCCGAATTTTTCACTTTATTGTTGCAATAAGGAAACTGCTAAGAGCAACTCTGGCACCAAATTGAATTTGAAAGCCTTGGTGATACGTTTAAGTGAAGTTGTGGCTCAGGAGCTGCGCTAGTATGTTCAAGGTTGCTGGTTCAAATCCAGTTACATTCAGAAAGGATCATACTCCATTGGGTCCTAGAGCACAGCCTTTAACCTGAAAATTGCTCCAGAGGCACTGACCCTGTGCTCTGACCCCCAAGGTCATGCCAAAAGACCTTTGATTCACCTATTAAAAATCAAGGTTCAGTCTCCAGCTATAATTCCAAATTACAATCAAATGTACTTCATAAACATAACAGGATGTGAATAAAGGTTTCTGCTAAATAAATAATAATTTTGATATTTTTTGACATTTCTAATATTTCCGTGCACATGTCAAAAACTTGCTAAAGAGGTCCTGAAGCTCAAACAATAATTGTCAAGGAGAAGCACTTGACAGGACAGCCTTCAAGCTACGGTTCATTTTACATCCATAGCTAGTCTTATGCAGAGGCATATAAAACAATATTCATGCCAAATAATGTTACATTAGGGAATTATTTAAGTATATATTTTAGGAAATGAACTGTACAGTGCTTTTGATTATTATCCCTGCCACAACGAGTGCTTTTATATTTTGTTTGCATATTTAAAATCCTTGAATTCTTTGAAATTTGGCATGTACTGCAATTAATGTTTTTGTCTTGGATGCTAAGTAAAACTGATCAATTAAGAAAGTGTTGCATTTTGTTGTGTTACAGTATCTTGTACCATATGATATTATACTGCATTGTATCATATCATATGGTGAAGAATTCCTGAGAAAATTATTATATCGTATTGTTTCTTCAAGTTTGAATAGAGCAGGTCCAGCTTGCTGTGCCAACAAAAAGAACATGTGATTTAAAGTCTGTTCCATCTAAAGCTGCCTGATTGAAGACACCAGCATCAGAATGGCTCATCTTTACAGTGCTCGTAATGGAGTGAATAACTTCCTTTGCAGAGCTTCAAAATAAACATCATATGAACATTCAACTCCCTTCTAGCTGATAACATGAATGAATTCACACTGCATTTCGAAGTCTGGATCACACATTTCAGCTTTAATTGTAATATGCTCGCTTTTTTAGTACATCTTATTCGCAGAAGTCTCCAAATCCCCTCTTGCCTTTTCCACTTCATCATATTGTATTGTATATATATATATATATATACGTATAAGAAGAACATCAGAAGTTGGACAGATGAGGGCAGCCTATTTAGTCCATCAAAGTTATTTGGTTAGCTAATGTCCAACTGCCTTAATATCTCAACTTCAAAAAGTTGTCAGGGTCTTCCCTTTAACTGCACAACTCTGTAGTTTGACCCAGATTCCCAGAACACTTTGTCTGAACACTTCCTTCGTTGCTTCTGTCTTAAAATTCACTTCCCCTTAATGCCCACAAGTTTCTTTGATTGAGTACCCTATTAATATTTCTTACATGACATCTTGCTATTTTAAATGTTAAAAACAAAATCAAAAATATAAAATAGCAGAAAAGAATTCCTTTTATTGAGGTGCCTTCTTCCAGTCTCGAGTTTGGCACAGCAGCTTAAACGGTTTAGGGCTGTGGCTCAAACCCACAATGCCTTCTAGGTCTGCTGGGGAGGCATCATCTGGCCAGGAGAACTTGAGGTGCTGTAGAAGACTGCTGAAGAAGATGAAAAGCTCCACACGGGCAAGCTGCTCTCCTGGACACATTCGCATTCCTGTCAGAATCAGCAAAATAAGAGGATTATATACTATGGAAAAATAAGCCACTCAAATGGTTGATCTTATATAAAGATTCTGAAAACACAATACAAAGCTTGAGCATACATAACTGTGAAACATCAACATAGCAGCAGAAAGCAAAAAAAGCATAAGCATGGTAGCACAATGAATTTTTGTCAGGAAAACGGTTCAGTCCTAAAATGGATTAAGACATTGCACCTTGGTTGTGTTTGGTTATTTAAAATGTGGTCTCCAGGCTTGGTACACCAGTTATGTCTACCAGAAGGCCCCATGATGTTCTGGCCTCAAGTGTTGTAGAGTGTCCATCCTGGAAAGCTCTCTTTAGATCAGGGGTGGGCAAAGTCATTCCTGGAGGGCCGCAGTGGCTGCAGGTTTTTGTTCCAACCCAGTTGTTTAATAAGAAGCACTTATTGCTCTAGAAACACTTCTGCTTCATTTTAGTTATCTCCCTCATTAAGATTTTGAACCCTTATTGCTTATTTAAGTCTTAAACAGCTGCATTCTCGGTTTTTAATTGCTCCTTATTAGCAATAAGATGCAAATGCCAAAAGAAACCAGCAGTTATCCATTTTGCTTGTTACCCTTTACACCTGTGTGTATTTATCCTGCACTATTTGGTTTAATTAAATACTTGGAAGGAAAGAGAAGAGAAAAAAGTGAAGGATTGAAAATTACCCATCCTTAGAATGGAAAAAAAATATAGAATATGAGAATGACTTGACATAGCAGAGTTAAAGCACTAACAAGCCATGAAATGTAATTATTGACAAGGATTGTTTTCTAATTAAGCAACTGGGTTGGAACAAAAACCCGCGGCCACTGCGGCCCTCCAGGAATGACTTTGCCCACCCCTGCTTTAGATCCATCTATGATGTTCCATCCATCACATTATTCTGTACACAAAATCAGTGATCCCACTTTTTCTTCCCTGATACTAGGGCTGCAATGATTAATCGACGTAGTTGACGATGTTGACTACAAAAAATCGTCGACGCAGATTTTTTATTGTCAACGCGTCATAAACAGAACCTTCAATTGAGGCTCCAGTCACAAAGAACCACATTGGTTTTTGTAAATGCAATGCACTACATGAACGTCTGGAGGCAGTATCGTTTGTTATTGTTTGTCAAGACTGCACACAGTCCTACCAACGAAGAAGAACGTCTGAGGAGAATAGGAATGTAGAGGAAAATAAATGTGGTTGCAATGGCAAGTTGGATAGAGGAGGGGGAAGTAGATGGAAAAAAATTGAGACATAAACTTTCTAATGTGTGGGCACACTTCACAGAAAAAGAAATAAAAGTTGAATGCAGATTATGTAAAGCAGAGCTTTCTTTTCACGGCAGCACCACCGCGATGCATGAGCATCTGAAACACAAGCATCCTGGAGCTGCGATGCCGCCGTCTCTTGAGAATTTATGCTGGTGCTGTTAGTTAGCTAGTTAGAGTCAGATCAGGAGGGGAGGGAGAGCGTGAACGAGACTGAGAAAATAAAAGTGAAAAAAGCTAACTTTTACAAGTAACAAATTTACACCCGATCTGTTCTTTTTCAAATAATACTGCATTAGTGCGATGATGTTTTCTGATTGGTACCATTCAGGTCATACAATGATTTCTTCAAAATGTCACATATCTGTCTCTTTCTTTTTTTTCCCGGTGCTGTGCGCCGACACCAGAAGGCGTGAGCTTACTCAGTGCTAGCAGGTGCATGCAGGGGGCCGGTTGCTTGTGCAATAACAAGTTTGACCTGGCGGCGATCAAAGCACATGTATTGTGCAAGGCATGTACAGGGTCAACTGAGAAAAGAAGAGCATTCATGACTCACCTTGCAGAGGAACATTCTTTCCTCTTCATGTCCTGGAGTCCTGTGCAGACTGGGCAAAGTCGAGGGAAAAAAAAAATGCGGTCACTGATTACAACGCAAGAAGGTACGCGAATGAATATGAATAATATGAATAATGTTGCACCCGTGCCACAATGTTTTCCGAAATGTACTATAAGGTCATAAAATGAATAATTCCAAATATCATATATGCAAATGTCTCTGTTTTTTTTTTTGTCAGTGTGGCTTTGACATCACGGGCCATAAGGTGCATACTAATTCAGCGTAAGCAGGAACACTGAATAAAATTGAATTAAAAAATCAAGTGACAATGAGATACGAATAAGGCAGACTTGCCAGCGTTTGAGCATCAGCTTTTATCCATCCAGATCAGAGAATTTCCAGTTCGATTGTCTCAAAACACCACTCACATCTACAGTCATTCCCAGTTTCAGATAAAAAGTAACAGCGTCAGATCCCTGGGCGGGTTGGGCTTAGCATGTATCGTGATGGTGACTGAGAGAATAAAAGTGAAAAAAAGAAAACGGTAAGTTTTACAAGTACTATACATTTACAGTGGCTGTTACATACACAAATCAAATGTATGTGTTTATTGTATAATATTAACAATAAGAGCAACTCACTACTTAAAACGGTAAATATACGAGGCAGTCAGAATCGAACCAGGGGACTCTTGATTATAAGTCAGAAGCTATTGTATCATCCTTGAACCTTTTGTGGAAGTGTTTATTTGATCTTTGGACTTCAGGCTTCACACATCATACAGTATAGTTTATGTTTACATTTTGTCATTTATTACTAAAATATGAAAAACATTTCTGTTTTAACAATGCATTTTTTGGTTAAGTTAAATGCACTTCTTTTGTTTAAAGACTATGTGCACTTTAGTTTGTATTATTTAATGTATTTCTTTTTTATTGTGATGGTCACACTAATATAAAAACATCTGATTATTTTCAAATTCATATGTTTCACTGGTTGTTATTTTAATTTGATTATTATTAATTTTAATCGTGTTAATGAAGAGACATCAGGGTGACATTCACAGGTGGATAGACGTGAGCAGATGAGGTAAGACATGCACTGGAGCCCAGAACAGGATGTGCAACCACAAGTCGCAGGCTTCAAAATAGTCAGGTATGAAATAATCGTGACTAATCAATAAAAAAATTCAACGATTAGTAGACTACCAAAATAATCATTAGTTGCAGCCCTACTCGATACAAATTCTGATACCTGACCTCAGGGCATGAGCCAATACTGAGTATCAATATGACACCAGTCATCAATTATCTTCTTCAATTTAAAATCCTTATAATTCCTTATGTGTCTGTCTGCGGAGTGAGTGTCGACCTTGTCAAGAGGTTTACTTACCTTGACAGCAACATTCATGTCTCTGGTGACTCTTCCTATGAAGTCAGTAGATGGATTAAGAGAGCATGGGGGGGGGGGGGGTCATGAGGTCGCTGGAAAGGGGTGTGTGGCACTCCCAATATCTGCGCAAAAGGACAAAGTCTAAGTCTTTAGAGTCCTGGTGCTTCCTGTCTTGCCATATAGTTGCAACACATGGACGCTATCCAGTGGCCTGAGATGAAGATTGGACTCCTTCGGTCCTGTGTCTCTCCAGAGAATCCTTGGGTACCATTGGTTTGACTTTGTGTCGAACGAGCGGTTGCTTATGGAGTCCCGAATGAGGCACATTACCTGCATTGTGAGGGAGTGTCAGTTATGGCACTACAGCCTTGTTACACAATTCCCTGAGGGTGATCCAGCTCGTAAGATCCTCATTGTTGGGGACCCGAGTGGCTAGACTAGGCCAAGGGGTTGCCCATGTAACACCTGGCTGTGGCAGATAGAGGGTGGGACTGGACCACATATCTGCCTAGGGGGTTGACAGCTGGGATCCCGAGTTGTTTCGTCATGTAGTATATGTGGCAACGCACTGTACCAGTGCATGCTCCCCAACTTGACGTGACTTGATAATTCAGTGTGAAACCATATCATTCTTTTATTTGTAAGGTGACATAACTGTTACTACAGACCCTCCCTAACTATGAAAGAATTAAAAATAAACACATAAGAAAGGAAATAAATGAATTGATGACTTTATGTGCACAAGTACAAAACAGTAACAAGACATTTATATTAGAATATTTTAACTGTTTTGTACAATTCATTATTGGAATTGTTTTAAACAGAATCTATAAAAATATGAAACTAATATGTTTATGTCCCTTTGTACGTCTGACAAATTAGTCACACAAAACTGAACCTTATAAAAATATTATTCTGATTTTTAGCAACACTTTGCTTTCAACTAAACTTTTGTATCCAGCAGAGGGTGCTCTTTCTCCCTGGGATGTGTTTCTTGATGCAGAACTGACTAGAACCAATACTAACCCTTCTGTACTCATGGTGGAAAATAATTACCAGAGAGAAATATGGTACAAGAGATATATATATTTAACTTGCTTTTGAATATAACATTCATTCCCAGAATATAATGCATAATCCTGTATGTATACATATTCAAGCCGGAGAGAAACTAAGAGACATCACAGGCAAGTGGGAGAATGCTGACACACAGATGTCCCATCCAGCAACAAGGAAAGTCAGTGGCATAGTGAGACGCTTCTGATGTTGTGCTGGATCCTCGTCATTATAAATACTCACTTAATTACATATTCATAGAATTCATGTAAGATATGGGCGATTACCAGAAGAACTGGCTGGTTATTAATACCTTCGTAGACTCTTGTGTTTTTTAACCAAATTGGTCAAGCAGATATCAGCACCTTTTAAAATAACTTGCTTATGTCCTTTTCTGCCTGTCTCCCTAACCTGACTTACAACTGTCATTTTTCAGTCTCCCTGGCAGTCTCTCTCTCAGCTGAATTGTGAGGCTTTGTGAAATAATTTCACAAAATATATTTGGCACAAATACCTTCTTGCTTTTATTACGACCTGAATGCACTAAGCATATACTGTATTATTCACCAATTCTTTTGAGTTTGAACCGAATCATTACCCAAGAATGAGTCACACAATTCTGTTTCATTTGATTCATAAAGTGAATCACTGAATCATACCTGAGAACAAGTCGCACAATTCTAGTTTACTTATGATTCCAGAACTTACTGGCTAATTTTAATTATGCATTATCACTATACTGTAATTAGGTTTGTGTGGTATGCATGTACTTAAAAGTACCAAAAAACCCTATTTTTAAAACAACATGGTAAAAGTATTTTTGGAATTTTGGTATCAGAAATCAACAGAAGTTTTGAAAGACCTTGTTTTCAGCTCTTCATTCTTCTGCTCACCAAAGTGCTGTAGACTCCTTGGAGGGGGTGGGGGTGGGGGGGGGGGGGGGGTTGGGGGTATTAAACCCTTCCTGCCCATTTCAATACACTACAGTAGTGGTTCTTAAACTATAAACTTACAAAGGTTCAGAGTGTGAAGTCTGTGCTGAGTGATATGCTTGTCATTCATTATTAGCTGCACTTTTTATTGTGGCAGTATGTGAAACAACGTCATTGATGAATCACACAGAGCTTTTGCTTCTGTGGCATAAAAATATAAGTTTTCCTCAATTCCCATCTCATAACCTATAAAACATTCAATTTGGGAAAACCGACAGCAAAGATGTATATAAGAAAAGGATAGAGAGGAGGAACTGACAGACGAGCTTGTGAGGTAAAGAAACTGTGGTGCTAGATTGATAAACAAGAAGAACATTTTCCAACGTAGCAAATACTAAATAGTTGCTTTCCAGGGAACTTGTGCTGCTTCCCTGTGTGCATCTAAATTGCATTTTATAAAGTTTGAATGATATATATATATGCGTAAAAGGCAAATTATTTACCTGTGCTACAACTTCGCAATAAATCCCATGGCCGACTCTGATAATGTTATAGTGAAAAATTCTGAGCTTCATGAAAATCAGATTGTAAATAACTCAATTGACAGCCTCTAATCGATGTTCATTTTCAGTAAAAAGGAGCACAATCCGCAGCAAAAGTAATAGCAAGGCACTAAACGTACATAGTGAATGGGTGTAGAATGCAGCCATATTCACAGCATTATAGGACAGAGAGAGAAATGAAAGCACAGTACAGTAAAGCAAATTTATACATGTACACACACACACATTTACTTATATATGTACGTATGTATTTAACTATGTTTTTATTATTGAGTTTGTTTGATGCAAGATGCACTCCGATTGCTATGTACAACTTAGAATCAATCCTCTTACAAATGAACATAAAGCTAAACACTTTTTTATTTAAAGTGCCCCTTTAACATTTGCAGTGTTTTCATTTATTAACAAGTCGAACACCGCCAGTCATGTAAACTTTCAACTATAATCAGTGTATTATTGTGACACAGGGGAAAGTCGCTGTGGCTCCTTAAAGAATTTCTTTTTGAAGGAATCCTGCATACGCTGTTAGTTTTGAAAGCACATGAGAATCTGATTTTCAATGGGCTCTGAATTTTTCCCTACACAGTCCCTTTCTGGAGTTTGCCATCGTGGTGTGCATGACTAATGTAGGAAAAAGGCTATAACGTGTGTTTTCAGGCATTTCAGTATGGACAGAGATTCTTTTGAAAACGATACAAAAACTCCAGTGTGGATTGGGATAATTTTTGTTTAAAACTATAGATGTGGTTATGGGGAGTTATCTGCTGTTTGCTTCAGTACAGTTTCTGACCTGGTACTGGTCTAAAAATTGATATATTGATACAGAAATCAATATTTTAGTACCAATCCAAGCTTTTTGCTTTCAAAGAGGTTAATATTATAAAATATGAATTACTAGCCTGTTTAATAGCTAATTTAATAAATTTAAATTATACTACATATCATGATTCAAGAAATAATAATTAATATGCAATTCAAGGGTGGAACTCTGGGAAATGTTCTGGTTTTATTATTGATGAATCAATCAAATCAAATGAATCGAGTCATTAAATCAGGTAGTTTGAAAGCACTGAATCAGTAAAGTGAATCAAAATTCCCATCACTATTTTTTCACAGACTTATATGGATTTTGCAAGCCATATGTTAGGCACAGTTGGTTATCTATTCTGATATGATTCTGATTTCTAAACTATAAAAGATATTTTTTCATTACAGCTGTATGCAAAAGTAAAGTGTATCTGCTTTCTTTTGATGCATAAACTGTAAAAAAATTATTTGACCGACACCAAGAAAAGCCTCTTTCTGTTGACAACAGCAACTAAAGTCCCAGACAGCCTGGCAAACTGGGAGAGCTTTATATTTGCATTGCTTGCAATTAATTCTAACTGGTGTAACATTTGAAGGCACGTTCGAAAGCTGAGAAGTTATCTTAGTTTAGAAAAATCTGATTTGGATATAAAAACAGACTGTCAATTAACAACAAACACGGGCTTATATGCATTTATTGACAAAAAAGAATCATATTATGCAATTGCTGTGTCTCACAGAGAAAAGGATACACACACTGGAAAGGCACTCCAGTCCATTAAAACAAAAGTGATAATAGTTACCACGAGCAAAATTGGAAATCCCTCCACACCATTATTACTGGCACTCATATTAGTCAAAGACAAATAATAATGGTCAGCTCACACTAGAATAATATGTAATGTCTCTTTCAAAAGCTGATGGGTTCTGGATTTTAGAAATCTGACTGGACAATGATGTGGATGTCCCTTTGATATTAAAACAGGCCTAAATGCATTTCAGCTCATCTACAGACTCCTACAATGAGGAAGTGGCATATGGAGAAAAACAGACTGTACATTCATTCAAAAACTAAACTTCCACCATTTTTACTGAATAAAAGTCTGTCTTGTAAATCTAAGACAATCTTATGTACTGAATGACAACCTAGCCCTCCTCTCCCCAAGGTGAGCTGTGCAGTGATCGTACGTGCAGGCTGTAAAGACAATGAGAGTGGTAGAAAAGTATGGAATATAGCATATTAATGGGAAACGACTGACCTTAAAGTGTAACAGTTTTGCATTTGTTTCATTTACCCTGGTGTCGCACACAGGGCCAGATGAATGCGGGGCTAAGTCCAGAGAAGCAGCACCACTTATGGATCAGTCACGTCTGGACGATACATAATCTGATTACTAAGGTCAGTATCAGTACCTGTGTAATCCAGCATATACAGTAGCATTGGTTCATCCCTATCTCTTATTTGTGATGTGCAGTTTATGTAATAGTTTAAAACTGATTCACTGCTACATTTTCCTAAGGTCCCTATTCATTTTTACTATCAACTGAGGTTTTCATGTGTATTTAGTTCACAGTTTTACATATTGATCAGATTCCTGTACGTTTACAAGCTACCAGGATTAGCTTTGGCCCTCCATTACCCTGAATTGGATTAAACAGGTTACTTTATGTTAACTAATAACTTTATGTAACTTGCAAGCTGTGTTCAATCATTTAAATGTATCTCTTAAACTCATTTAAATGTAGTAAAGACTTTCTTGTTATCTTGTGTTTCTGCTTTGACTGAAAATCGACATTAGATGGTGATTGATGGTGAAGGTTTAAAAATATACTTTCATTTCTTTTGCAGTGGTTTATAATAACATAACCTTCCATGATATGTATTTAAGGGGGAAAAAAATGGGACACAAACTTGTTAACCAGGTGTTTGGTAGGAAGTATGACAGGATAGTAGACCAAAATAATCCTGTTTTTTATTGGCTGAAGTAGTGCGCACATATAATTTAGTCATGGCACAGGTTTTTGCAAAGCTTGGCTTGATTTGCTCATCTATCTTATTCTGACTTGCTAGTTTGGGAAGACAGGAAGTTTAGATGAGGAACACTCTTATGTGGTGGGGAATATCATTCCAAGTTGTGTTTTATCCTATTCTTACTGTTATGTGATTGTATTGTTCAGGATTTATTTTTTCCATGCCTGTCCTTAAACTTTAATAAATCCATCCATCTTCTAAACCTGCTTTATCCTGAGCAGGGTGATGAGGAGCAGGAGCCTATCCCAGCAAGCATATGGTGCAAGGCAGGAACAGTCTCTGGACAGAGTTCCAGTCCATAATAAGGGTGAACACACTGACACACATATACACACACGTTTAATTTAGCATCACCAGTCCACCTAACCTTCAGGTCTTTGAACTGTGGGAGGAAACCCACACGGACATGTGGAGAACATGCAAATTCCATGTAGTAAGGACCAAGGACATCAAACTTGGCCTCCTTACTGTGAGGTAGGAGGGCTAACACTGCACCACTGTCCCACCCCTGCATTTGTAAATATTTTTCTCATTTTATTTCAAAATTGTCTCAAGTTCAAAATAGGGAAAATACAACATACAAAACAGAATGCCACTAATCCTCTTCACAGAGCTAGATGGCCAATCTGCCATTGCTACCTCAGAAATACAATATAATAATGCAATATAACTACATGTAATATACACAGTAACTGCACCTTATTTGCAATGGGACAAATTGTGCTTACAGTGCAGATATTGTTATCAGTCACTTTACCTTAACCATTGACACATTCAAATGTAAATCTACTTACCTGCAGAAAAAGGAATGAACGGTTCTGGCCTGAAGAAATTCCCTTCATCATCCAGAAAATTCTCTGGGTTAAACTGGTCTGGAAACTTCCAGATTGATTTGTCATAAAAAACTGAAGACATGTTAATAAACACCTGGGTCCCCTAGGTAAGAGTAAACATATTTTATATATTGTTTCAGGCAAACATTCGCAAGAACAAAAATATGCAATTTTTTTTTTACATGCAAAATTATCATCTGCCTAGCATTTTCACCACAAACACCATATTTTAGGTAAAATTTATAATGCTTAGATGGAATTTGTTTGCAACAGAGACATACCTGCACATATTATTTCCCAAAGAAGGTATGAAAGAAATGATACACATTTACTTTGATACTTATGATTCCCATTCACAATACTGAATTTTAATGGCACACTGCAATTTCATTCATTATATTCCAGGCCTCACGTACACCCACATTGCGATTTAGTGTTTAAAATGTATATAGCACTGGGAATAAGAAAGTGATTAACTCTGTTCAGGGAGAGAGGGTTAGATAATGGCTGTCTTTGTCTGTGAGGAAACGCTCTTCCTAATCCCATCCATCCATCCATTATTCAACCCGCTATATCCTAACACAGGGTCACGGGGGTCTGCTGGAATCAAAACCAGCCAACACAGGGCACAAGGCAGGAACCAATCCCGGACAGGGTGCCAACCCACCACAGGACACACACTAACACACCCACACACCAAGCACACACTAGGGCCAATTTAGAATCGCCAATCCACCTAACCTGCATGTCTTTGGACTGTGGGAGGAAACCGGAGCGCCCGGAGGAAACCCACGCAGACACGGGAATACCATGCAAACTCCACACAGGGAGGACCCGGGAAGCGAACCCAGGTCCCCCCGGTCTGCGCTACCGTGCCGCCCCCTTCCTAATCCCATGAAAGTAAAATATTCAGCGATTAGATCATTTGCTTATAAAGTTTTTGATTCCTTGATTCATCTCACCTTAGGAAGGAAGTAGCCTCGTAATTCAGTATCTTTTGTCACTTCCCGTGGCACTCCAAAGGGAGCGATGTTTCCCATACGTTGAATCTCATTGATAGTAGCCTCAACAAATGGCAAGTTAATCCTGTCCTCATACGAGGGGAGCCGGTTAAATCCAACCTTAGAAATAATCTCCTGGAAGCACTTCTCTGATATCAGGAAAGAGTAAAATTTATTAAATATCCTTTATAGTCAGTGTGTTAAAAATATTACATTTTAAGAAATGAATTGTTTTGCTTAAGGCTTTTGTGAATTCTGATGTCTTAAACATTTTGGTAAAGGATCATGACATTCTACCTGGTATTGTGCTGGTTTTTAGGTTTTTCCCTTCCCTCTTCCTCCACAGATCCTACACTAGTTACAGTGCATTTAGCCTTTTTGCAACATTTCCATACTAATTCATATGCTATATTATATCAAGTATGGTCTACTAATATTGTTAAAAGTCTTCTGATATAATAGACTGTCTTTTTCAAAGATGTCTCAGATGAGTTTACTGAAGGTATGCTCGACGTTGTGAGCTCATCATTAGATGCAGGGGTCTTCCCAGGTTGTCTAAGCAGTTGTTAAACCCCTGCTCATGGAAAATAATCTAGACTCTCCTGTCTTTGACAACTTTAGACTTAGTTGTAGTCTGCATTTCTTAAGTAAAATTCCACAAAAAGCAGTTTTTCAGCAGTTAAATGATTACTTGAACATTGTATTTTTCATACGTTTCAATAAGGATTTAGAACAAATCATAGTACAGAAACTGCACTGACAAAAGTAGCAAATGACTTGTGAATTAATGAGGACACAGGCCACATATCAGTTTTTGTTCTCTTAGACCAGAGAGCAGCATCTGACACCACAGACTAAGCAGTATTCTTATACATCATCTTAGACCAGTGGTTCCTAAACTTAATCCTGGGGACCCCCTGTGGCTGCAGGTTTTTGTTACAACCAGATCGAGTTTGGGAACCAATGCCTTAGACAAAGGGTGGGTCTAGCTGGTAGTGTCTTAAGCTGTCTTCAGTCTTATTAAACAGGTAGAAACTTCTTAGTTAACTGAGGTGATTGCAGTTCAGAGGTACATCATATTTTACATAATGTGCCACAAGGATCTATATTAGGCACACTGCTATTTTCAATCTACATGCTTCCATTATACTCGATTAACTCAAAACACAAGGTGAACTACTACAGCTATCCAGATGACATGCAGTTTTACTTATGTATAGTACCCAATAACCCTGATACTCTGTATTCTCTGATTCAATGTCTAACCTGAATTTCTGAATGGATGAGTAGAATCTTTCTCAAGCTAAATAGGGAAAAAACAGAACTCATAGTAGTCACCAAAACTGGAAATAATGAGGGTATTAAAAATAAACTTCACCCCTTAGCATTAAAAGTCAATGTGGACATAAAAGAATTTAGGTGTAATCATGGACTCTGACCTAAACTTTAAATCACATATTAACCAGATTACAAGGACTGCATTTTTTCACTTAAGGAACAGTGCAAAAGGACCTCTTAACACTGCAGGATGCTGGCAAATTAATTCATGGTTTTGTATTTAGTAGACTAGATTACTGTAATGCACACTTAATTGGACAGCCTAAGAAAGAAATCATTTGGTTTTAAATAGTTCAGAATGCAGTAGCAAGAATCTTAACTGGAAAAACAACATCTAAGCAATTGTTACATTGATTAACTGTGTCCTTTAAAATTGAATCTGAAATACTACTAATGATACATAAGGATTTAGATAATCTTGATCCTTCCTGTATGTCAGATTGCCTCTCACCCTCCATTCCAAATCGTAACTTTAGAGTCTGCTTATTATTCCAAGAGCTAATCATAAAAGAAATGGTGAGGCGGCCTTTTGCTGTCATGCACCAAAGCTCTGGAACACTTTAATACTTTACAAATAGAGATATGCCAGGCTGATACTGTGGAACATTTTTTAAAAACTCCTAAAAATCCACTTTTTTAATTAGGCTTCTGTATAGCTACATTTTAGTTGAACTCCTAATAGACTATACATGCAGGGATTATCAAATTCTTTAAGGATTTGCAATCTTTACTAATCTCAGTTTTTCTCTGCTTTCCTTTCCGTTTTCTCTGTGGTGATTTGCGCCACCACCACCTGACTGAGACACTGTGCAGCCACCTGAATAAAAGTGAGAGCTCCAGCTGTTCATGAGACCCATTGCATCGAATCCTGTGCGCCGTAGCCTGGAAACATTGAGGAATGACTGAAAGACAGCTATGTTAGGCAGATTGCCCAGTGGGGCTGGGCCGACTTTTAGTGTTTGGACCCCTGCAGATTTTGTGCTTTATTTTTCACCAGCTTAACTGGAGTTTTTTTTTTTGTTTTTGTCCTCCTTGTCATCTGAACTTATTATCATACTCATCTGTAGAGACTTATATATACAGTAAGTAGTAGAAAAACAGTCTAATACAGTATATAATACCAGTAACGGCGCACTGCACAATAATGTGCAGTGAATACACTTGACTTAAGCATTCCTAGTTTTCCTCCTCTTTCTCTGTACGTTTAGCATTCGTTTGCTCAGAGGTTGATGTGCTTGCTGCTTCCTGAGCGGCTCTTCTTTACTCCACCCTAGCGGCCCGCTGCTTCTCTTCTTTCTTCGGCATCTTATCGCGTTAAAACTGATTAAATTACTTTTTGGGTTGCAACTATTATGTTTTTCTTAATTTTTCACTTAATCTGGTACTTAAGTCTTCAATCTGCCTAAAGAATGATTAGCGAAGCTTGTAGGGAATAAGAGCGGCGCCTGTACGCATGCGCTGCATGGCCGCCCTGCTGCGCACTGCCGAGAGTTGATTCTATAATAAAATAAAATAAAAATAAAAAGAGTAATAAAATTATCACCCCGAAAGCGGATAGTAGACGTGACATAATATATGTGTACTGCATTTCAAGTCAATAGGTGAAACGGTTTGCAAAACAACAGGTGATTTAAAATCCTGGACAGACAAACAAACAGCCACGGTAGCGTATTATAGAAGAAGATTGTATTTTACATTTTGTAAGCTGTTATGAATTTATTTTTTATTACTTATTATTCTATAATAAATATTATTATTTTATTATTATTATTCTTGTTTAATTTAGCTTGTTTTTCTTTTCTTGTAACCATTTCTTTGACATCTTGTAAAGCACTTTGAGCTACATTACGTATGAAAATGTGCTACAGAAATAAATACTGTTGTTGTTCGTATCAGACATGGGATATTTTAGTATAGTCTTCTTATATAATATGCTATCATGGCTGTCCATTTGTCTGTCCAGGATTTTAAATCACCTGTAGTTTGCAAATCATTTGAACGATTGACCTGAAATTTGGTACACATATACAACATGACGTCTACGATCCTCTTTCGGGGTGATAATTGACCTCCAGGGTTATTCCTCTTTTTATTATTATTTTATTTTATTGTAGAATCCACTCTCGGCAGAGCCCAGCAGGGTGGCAGTACAGCGCATGTGTATAGGCGCTGTTCTCATCCCTACCACCTTCGCCGTCACTTCCCCTACCTCTTTATATTTTAAATCATTCTTGAGGCAGATTGAAGACTTAAGTGCCAACTTAAGTGAAAAATTAAGGAAAACGTAAGTAATTGCAACACAAACACTGACTCAATCATTTTTAACGTGAAAAGATGCAGACGAAAGAAGAGAAGAAGCGGGCCGCTTGGGTGGAGAAAAGAAGAGCTGCTCAGGAAGAAGCAAGTGAATCAAGCTCTGAGCAAACAAATGCTAAACATACAGAGAAAGAGTTTGAAAACTAGGAATGCTCAAGTCAAGTGTATTCATTGCAAGTTATCATGCAGTGCGCCATTACTGGTATAATATATTATGGTACTTGATTGTTTCGTACAATCTAAAGCATGATAAAATTATAGGTTTATAGCTTTATATGGTCAATATTGTAATATGTGGAGTACAATGACATTCTTACTTAAATGTGCTCATTAACACATGTGGTGGTCGGCTGGGGGCTGTGCCCAGTCACGACACCTGGACGGACCAGGAGAGGGACTGTGCCTTCCCCAGACCACGAGAGGGCAGCCGTCCTGGTTGGTTTGGAGACCACAGGAATAGAGCATGGAAGATCAACCCTATAAGGGCCCATGGTCACCGCCAGGGCGCAACCAGACAAGTAAGGAGCCCTGGACATCAGCACTTCAATACCAGGGACACCTGGAGTGCTTCCAGGTGCTCATGCGGCACTTCCACCACACCAGGAAGTGCTGCAGGAAGCTCATCAGGGGACACCTGGAGCACGTCCGGGTGGGAATAAAAGGGGCCGCCTCCCTCCAGTCGTCAGCCGGAGTCGGGTGGAAGAGGACGAAGCTCAGAGGAGAGGAGTGGAGGCGGTTAAGGCAGGACTTTTGAGAGGCCTGGACTTGAGGGTGTTTGGTGATTGAGACACTGGGTTGAGTGCGGGACTTTATTTATTGTAAATACTGTAAATAAATGTGTATGGTTTTGAACCATCTGTGTTTGCCTGTCTGTGTTTGGGCTGATTCTCCACACACACAACATGTCCCCACTCTCCGGTGATCACTGAGTATTACTACCTGACCTCGAAAGGTCATCCTTCCATACAGTACCTAGACATTTCTGTATTCTTAATCAGAAATTACTACTTTACCTCAAAAGATCAGCCTTGCTTAACCTGAAAAATGTACAAACAATAGGATTCTGCACAACTTTTTAATAATTACTTTATGATTTAGTAAAACAGACACTTGAAAAACTAAGCTTTGTCTGACTGTGAGTCTTAGTTTTGAGCATATGTGAAAAATCATGAAAACAACTTCACTATATAAAAACTGTAAATTAAATAAATCTATAAAATAAATATATATTGTTATATATGTGTGTGTTCTTAAGAGATGAAAGCTGCATTCAAAAACAAGTTAAATGTATTCTGCTGTATGTACCCTAATTTTCTTTTCTTAATGCCGCCACTGTGGCTACTGTTGAGGGATATGTACAGTATATGCTGTGCTTGTGTCCTTTTTGTTTAATTTTACTTCTTCTTCTTCTGGGGGCTGTCTTATGTGTCTTCAGCGCACTACAGCTTGTTTCATTTGCCAGGGCAACTTTTCATGGTTGGGGGCACATGGCACCCAGGTTCATCACCTGCTAGCAATTGCAGCTGTGGGTTGAAATAGTTGCCCACTTCACTGTGTCTTTATCTGACCGGCGGATAAAAAAAAATACCTTTGCAAAACCTATTGCAAATATATCTTGCTTTCTGAATTGATCTCTTGAATTCCTGACTTTCATTTTGTCCTACTAACCTTGTATTTCATCATGATCTTTGACTTTATTGTTTCAGCACTTACTGATCTCCCAGTTTTTATCCTTTTCTATTTTGTGTTTCATTCCTGATTTGCACTTTAATGAAAGAAATTGCAAAAAGTTTCACATTCCCAGAAAGCATGTGCCTGCTGTTGGATATGTTTGCGTAACTGGCTTTAATGTGCAGCTCATGTATTTTCATTATACACTTTCTTAATTGAAGCCCAATGTCACGTTTAAACAGATTTTGCTAAATTAACCACTGGTTTCTGTTCTGTTTAGATTATTGCATTGCACTGTACTGCATTGAATGTTATCAGGTTAAGTGTCAAGCCTCCATAAACCTAAGATGGATTAAGTAGGATTGGTAATGGAAGGAAGCATGCTTGGATTTTAGCAAGGGCATAGTAGCCCAAGGCCCCAAAAAAGCATTTTTCACAGCAGGACTGGCGCATTAAGTAACACCAGTGTAATGCCAGCCAGTGATCAAAAGTAATAATAAATATATGTAAAATGATAAAAATGATTAGCTTTAAAACAAAAAATACAAAAAAATTGGTATTAAAAACAATAAAATGTATAATATGAAATTGAATGCAAAAAGAAACTCAAGCCCAACAGTACAGGTGGACTTGAGATGATATAATTGGGGTTTAGCTCGGGCAAATGACCTCCTGGAGTCAGAGCTGAGAGGGTCGCTGGGTATGTCATATTAAATGTCTGGTATACGGGACTGCACCGCCAACTGTATCCAACTTGCTAAGGTTATGTACATCAGGCTTGTCAAGCTCACTACCATTGGTAGGCCGCTTCGACTGCCATACGTGCGTCAGTGGGCAACACTGTAACAAATAATATTATACAAAGTTACTGTGGCTTCCTTTCCAATACTGAAAACTTTAAAAAATGTAACACTTAAAGTTTAAAGTTTAAAGAAAAGCAATTTATTTCCATACAATCTCCGTACAACTGTATACAATTAGAGTCTTAGTCTCTTAGCTAGGTCCTTATATTATTATATTATATTCATTATATTATATTCATTGCTTATATACAGTAGGAGTCTTGCAGTGTGAGATTTATTTCTTTTGTCCCAACACTTGGCATCTCTTGTTAGTAACCAGTTTGTCAATATCAGGCTTGAAATCTTGTGCAGCTGCAACTTTTATGAGGGATGAAAGGAGCTCGACAGTAAGTCTTGAGTGATGTGGGGTTTTGGTAGCTTTCATTAACGAAAACAATTGCTCACAAAGGTAAGTGCTTCTGAACATAGACAGTACTCTCGATGCCAACTTACAGATCTGCACATACAAGGGTGGCAGGTAAGCATACAAGCCTGGCACACCAACTTTGTTGTATTTTGCCTTCAGAATAGAATCTGACTGCAGTTCAATCAATTCCATTTGGATATTCTCAGGCGCATTCTCAACGTTGTAAGAGTATGGTGACGTAAACAGCGCAAAGTCCTGTTCGTGTGAACTGAAATCACGAAAACGCTCACTGAATTCATTGCTCAGTATTCAGGTTTATATTGTAAAATAAGCCGATATGCAAAAATCACAAAAATTTGTTAATAAACAACTCACCAACTTCCACTTCAGATCTTCAGCTGTAGTCTGCACTAACTGTTCGTTACAATACTAACACAAAATTACATGAAACTAGAGCAAAAAAATGTGAAAATATGCGAGCTATTACTACTCGTGATGGTCGGTTCTGCCCAGTGGCCAGTCTCAGCAGCCCAGCCAGTAGTGTAGCCTGCCAGGGCCGGCTCTAGGCTTGTGGCGGCCCTGGGCAGAGAAAGAATCTGTGGCCCCTTCGCCCACCAATGTCAATGCGGTATCTTATGCACGGCGGATGGCCACGTCCGTTGCGGACACTGCATAGCCGCCTTGTGCTCATGACACGCTTCTATATGCGTGTGTCCGTAACTTGAAAATCAAGTGGCGGCCCATGATGTTCTCATTACAGCAGAACGTTATAATACTACATACTGTATAGCTTACTGCTCCGACTTGAGCGACATTAGTAAATACAGCGTACTAATTAACAAGAAACACAATGTTTTTCGGCCACATTGCCGTCAGCTGTGTCGTTGTTTTCTCTTTCTGTTTTATATTCAATATATATTGGTGTGGCAGCCCTGTGCAGGTGCACAGTTTGCACATGCCTAAGGCCGCCCCTGCTGCCAGGCTGGTGCAGCCTAGCACTTCAGTTGCGACGTCGCGGCTCATTAACTTTGGACAAGGCTCATGGCTACACTAGCAGATGACGTTTCCATTACCGTAATGCCATGGGAAAACGTGCTTTTGTCAGAAGGCAGAAGTAATAAAAGTCAATAAGTAACGCCAAAGATGCAGAATGATTCAATCAGAAACGATAGTCATCATTTTGTACAAGTTTAGTGCTAACTAGGATCTGTTATGTGGGCCGCACAGATTTCTGTTGCGGGCGGGGCCGCGTGTTTGACATGCCTGATGTACATGAAAGCTATGACTGAAAAAAATTGATGGAAAAGCAGCATAATGTGAAATAGCCTTTAAATTAAAAACCAATGTTATTTTTAGATTCCTTCAAGTTCAAAACCCCTATTTGGACTGATACTTATTGAAAATCCGCCCAGGAAAAGCTACAAAATATTAACAAAGACTAAGCATAACACTGATCCCTTGATTCAGAGGCCGTTACTACTGATAAAAGACACAAAGACAGAAACATTTTCACTTATTGCTTGTCTGTAGTCATTTGTTGCATTTTGTTTGTAGTTATTGTTCAGTCTGCATCTTTTTTTTGTTTGAGGCACAGTGGTTAGCATATGGTCCAGATTAGAGAATTCATAAGCACTAAAGGCATTTCATCCACTCAAGAGCTTTAACAGTTTCTTAGACAAAAACACTTGCAGAACATCTTCCCAAATGTAGACACTGATTTCAGGCTTTACAAGCAGAGAGTGATCTTTCTCCAACCTCAGGATAGTGAAGAATAGGCTCAGATCCACAGTGGGACAGGAAAGACTGAATCATTTGACTCTGATGCCACTAGAGGAGAGTGATTTGGTTTATTGTCATCTGTGCAGTAAGGCCTATTAAAAATATAGCTTTGAGACAGCATACTTTGTATCTTATAATTTCAGAGAGTAAGCCCAAATTTTTCCTGTTCGTCAGATTTTTTTTCCCATTTATTTTAAAGCTAACACTCTGTACTAATCACACACTTTAGTCTGTGTTACTCTGAGAATTTGAAGTTGATGTGTATGGCATTCATAGTATTTTATGTAGGTAGGGCCCTAAAAATGCCTCTAACCCTGGGGCACCCACCATACTTAATCTGGCCCTGGATGGAAGGACGGAATATTTCTTTCTTTCTGTTTTCTCCAATAGCAAGATATATATCCCTATTAAGAACAAGTGAATATAAATATCAAATGAACAATACCTTGAATTTCAGGATGCTGTGTCATGTAGAGCAATCCCCACCTTACTGTGGTGGTAGTCGTGTCTGATCCGGCAAGGAAAAGGTCACCAATGGTTATGATAAGGTTCTCGTCAGTGAACATGAAAGCTGGATTAGACCTTTGCTGTAAGAAACAGAAAGGCAACTTTGAGAAGGACATATAAGAAGAGATTGAATTTTGCTATGTTATGTACACATGACAATAACCTTTACTATTTTTTACCCAATGCCCTTTCTTGGTAATATATATAATACAGTTTGTTAAAACTGCTAAAAAAGGAGTGCATATTCTTAATTAATAAGTCCCAGTGCATTGAGTACTTTCTAAAAGATGCTCACTTAACCTAGCACATCTCATGGTTAAATGTCAACGTTTGCACCTACTAAAGTAATTTTATCCTTATCATTGCTGTGTGTGCTCAGGCTCAGACTTAAACGGAATTAAGTAATCTTTATACCACCTGTAAGGAGGAGTTCATTTTACAGGTAAACCTCGATAACTGTAAAGATAGATAGATAGATAGATAGATAGATAGATAGATAGATAGATAGATAGATAGATAGATAGATAGATAGATATGAAGAAATAAGTGGCAGAAAAGTTCTTGTAGCACGGTTACTTTGCCATCAAATTAACCTCTACTCTGGTATGCCACCATGAAAGGGTTATACTAGACTGTGGCAGACTCACACTTTCCTCAAGTCTTACTACACCTTACTTGTCATTCTTGTTAATACTGTAAATAAAAAGCAAACAGCACACCATCAACATTAAATATTTATCAGTATTGTTCAGAGCTTACCAAACAAGAGCTTTTGAGCTTTTTAAACAGATCATCTTTACAGACTCATTTACTATTCTTAATGAATACAAGGAGTCCAAGACTGCCCAAGACCAGAAATTTCACAACAGACCATCACTTTCTTTTAGTCTAACAAGAAACAGACAGCTTGTTGTAGGGTGCCCGAGGTTTGGTGAAAGCATGGGTATGGCATTAAGTATTTTTTGTATTGCATAATTATCTTCAGTGGACATTTTTGGTCAAAAAAATCCTTTTGTTATACTGAAATGTATATTTCATTAAAATGTAATCCGTTAAACATGATGTTGTATGAACGTTTGTCCAGGCCAACAAAAAGCATTTGTTATTCTGAATATTTTGTTGCTTCAGTATTCGCTATAACAGGATTTCACCTGTATTAACCACCTTTAAAATACAGTAATTGTTCATGTATATGACTTTGTGTAACTCCATCTTGAATAGGACATCTAACTTCCTAAATGGCTTCAAAATGGATGAAAATAAATACTGTAAATAAAAAAACTATACAATTTTTTAAACAATTCTTAGGAGCTGTTGCCCGAGACCAAAACTATACACACCTTTCATCCATTATTATGCAGCCATTTCCAGAAATGGTAACAAATGTTCTGATGAAATTACAATGATTGTCTGGTGGAAGACCTGATGAAGTAGCCATGAACACAAAGAACACACAGTGGACTTCAGAAGACCAACAAAAATCCATCCCAGCCATCATCAAATGAAGGACAGTGGAAACCGTGATAAACACAAATTGACCCACAACACTATGATCATGATGGAAATGGTGATTAAGAAAATGTGGGGCAATTCAAAGGATATTTTTCTATTTTTACACTGCAGAACAGAAAATATTTTAACTTTTGGGAGTATTATGTGATATTTACATTTTATTGTTGTAATATAGTCATGGAATTGTAAAAATGGAATTCTATTGCTATCCAATTTGCAATATTAAGCAAAAAAGTTACATTTCTACAGTAATAAAACTGGATACTAAAATTAGAGTATGTAATTTAGACAAGCTAATCATAAAAAAATATTAAAGCTTTACAGATTTTTTTATCTCTTCAGATTTTCATTCAATGTCCCCAGTGATGGCTTCAAAAGCAAACTGTGCTGCACTGCTTTACCTACTATGTATTAGTATTTTTGAAAATCTGATGAAATAGTGGAGTTTACCTTTAGAATTGTTTAAGGTATTCTGGTTAACGTTTTAAATGTTATGGTCTAATTTTGTACATCTTCACTGGTATTACAGTACATTATGGAATATCCACATCAAACATGGAGTTGGCAAGTTTATGTTAAGGCAGAAGGGCACAAGTCAAGTCAAGTTGGGGAGCATGTACTGGTACAGTGCATTACCGCACCCACTACACGACGAAACAACTTGGGATCCCAGTTGGCAACCCCCCAGGCAGACACGCAGTCCAGTCCCACCCTCTTGAAATGACCCTCAATCTGCCGCAGCCAGGTGTTACGTGGGCGACCCCTAGGCCTGGTCTAGCCACTCGGGTCCCCAACAATGAGAATCTTACGAGCTGGATCACCCTCGGGGAAACGTGTCACATGGCCGTAGTGCCGTAACTGACACTCACTCATAATGCAGGTAATGTGCCTAATTTGGGACTCCATGAGCAACCGCTCATTTGACTCAAAGTCATACCAACAGTACCCAAGGATTTTCCAGAGAGACACAGTACCAAAGGAGTCCAGTCTTCGTCTCAGGTCACTGGATAGCATCCAAGTCTCACAACCATATATGTAGCAAGACAGGACGCACCAGGACTGTAAAGACTTGGACCTTGGTCCTTTTGTATAGATATAGGGAGCGCCACACACCCCTTTCCAGTGACCTCATGACTCCCCATGCTCTCCCAATCTGTCTACTGACTTCGTAGGAAGAGTCACCAGAGACATGAATGTCACTGCCAAGGTAAATAAACCTCTTAACAAGGTCGACACTCTCTCCGCAAACAGACACAGTGCTGATGGCTGTGCCCAAGAGGTCATTAAAGGCCTGGATGTTGGTTTTTATCCAGGACACTCTCAAGCCCAGATACTCAGACTCCTCGCTCAGTCTCTCCAGTGCTCCGATCAGAGCCTCCATTGACTCAGCGAAGATCACAGTATCGTCAGCAAAGTCAAGATCCGTGAATCTTTCTTCACCAACAGATGCCCCACAGCTGCTGGACCCCACAACCTTGCCCAACACCTAATCCATACAAGCATTGAACAGAGAAGGAGCAAGAGCACACCCCTGACGAACCCCAGAATCAACTGGGAAAAACGCAGAGGTCCTGCCTGCACTCTGCACAGCACTCACAGTACCAGTGTACACAGGCCAGCCATGATATCCAGCAACCTCGAGGAGATCCAGCAAACCCTCAGCATGTCCCACAGGGCAGCTCAATCAACTGAGTCGAACGTTTTACGAAAATCGACAAAGGCTGCAAAAAAACTCTGCTGATATTCGTGTTTGTGCTCCATGAAAACCCTCAGTGCTAGGATGCATTCGATGGTAGACTTGTGTAAAACCAGACTGTTCTGGTCACTGGTAGGTGAGCAAGTGATCACGGATCCTATTGAGGACAACCCTAGTAAGGATCTTACACGACACCGAGAGTGGTGTTATCCCTGTCACACACGTGCGCATGGGAGGCAGCTAAAGGGCTTGAGTGACGGCAGTTCTGAGATATGCCGGGAGGTGGCAGAGTGCACTGACTCTTTTTCTTTCTTGCCTGCAGACCATTCCCGGGAGATTCCACCTGGCTCTCATGACATTATTTCCGGGACCAAGCCAATAGAAGGAGTCCTTACTGGCTCCGGCCCCTCTGACGTCACGTCCGGGCCCGAACCAATGGAGAACGATCATGTCCCTGATCCTTATGACCTCACTTCCTGTCTCCCCCCTTTAAAACCCTGCCCTTTGTCCTAATTCCTCAATCTTGTTTTGGACTCAGTTGTATGCACACTAGTGCTGTTTTTTTACATAAAACGACTTTTGCAGCCAGGTTTCCAGATTATACGGGTGGCTGCCCCAAACCTTTATTTGAGTATGTCTCGTCTTTGTGACATCCCCCTGTAGTTGCTGTAATCCAGGCGATCACCCTTCACTTTCCAGATAGGGACAAGTCCCGTTTTCCAGTGGGCTGGGATGATGCCAGTCTCCCAGATGGAAGCAAAGATTGCTTGCAATGCCAGAAGGACAACCTTACCACCTGCCTGGAGAAGTTAACCCCAGATACCACAGATCCCTGCAGCATTTCCTCCCCTCTGCTGGTTTACCACCTGTGCAATCTCAGTGAGATTGGGTGGTTGACAGCTAATTTGAGAAACAGCCTCAAGGACCAAAGGACACAAAGGATGAAAATATAAATGCAACTCAAAACAGGTTCTATAGTACACCATGGCAATACCCCGTGACACCATGGTGTACTGCTGTTTTATCTAGGTTACTCCTTCTGAGTAATACAATGAAATGCAACAAGTAGCATGGGTTCAATTATACCTGAAGAATGAGCATCATATCTTTTCATTTATTAATACAGTATATACTTGCAGCATTCACATGTATAAGTTTCAATGTATTGTATTTTTCCAAAACCATTTTATATTACCAACTGTATACATGAACTCTGATCAGGGATCTTCAGGGAAAGAACAACAAATTGCGCTGTCTTGATGCACTGAAAAGCCTTGTAATTATGAACTGTTTTTGAATTCAAAAATGAAACTTAATATGAAAACATTACTTCTATTATGGGTGCATCATCTGGAAATGAACAATGTAGCATTTCTAGTCTTAAAGATCAATAGTAAAATATACTGCCTCCTCTCACCTTCACTGAGTATGGAAGAAAAAGGCTGAATTGGACTGATCAAGCATTTTGCACTTCGGAAACTTGCATACAAGTTACAAACACTTCAAATTCTTTTGCACATTTACTGACATATTGTGGTGGAGATTTTATTCCAACACTGAAGTCAAACATTACATGAGAACACATACAGTTTAAATAAAGAGAAGAATAATCCTATCGAGCTATAGTCTTAGCTAAATAAGGGACTGAGTTAACTTAATGTAAATGTTAAACCACACACCACGGCAAGGAAGTCTACTTTTACAACATAGTCGCTGAAAAAAAAACACATTGTTTAGCTCCAGTTAATTTGAATGTGTAGTGGACATACTTTCTCTACCCTAAGTGTTTCCACTAAGTGTTCTTCATTTATTACTTTAAATTTTATTTATTACTTTAAATTTTATTCTTTGTTTTGATTAACCTCTGGCTGCCAGCAATCCTGATAAAGATGGCTGGGTGGATTCTTTTGAATCAATTCTTTGGTAAATCATCAAAATAGTTAGTGCTTTGCTTTTTCATATATGTTAGGATTTGTACATTTATTTGTTTTGTTTTATTCACAACAGCATGCATCCAGTATCTAATAATATACAAGTAATCTTTTGGGAATAATGGAATATGGAATCATCTATATAAATTTCTGAATTTTAAATAATAACCTTAATTCATATGTTAAAAAATACATTTTCAGAAATGTTTAACTACACTCAAGTATTTCAAGTACATGAAACAGAATTTCAACATAAAATGGGTGAAATAAATGCAAAGGCACACTTTAACATAAGTTTTTATTAAAAATTGTAGAACCCACCTTCTCTATTTCCACAAGGTAGGCATCTACAAAGTCCCTCAGATTGTCTGGGTCCAGTGTTTTTCGATGCTCTTTGACAGACTGTTGCACAAACTCAAGTATTTCATCAGCATTCCTGAGAATTTTCTGAAGTGGTCCAGGAAAGTGTCTGAGAATTGGAAAAAACTGAAACAACTGCAAAGAAATAAATAATACATATCTGTGTTTAGAAGGGTCTACTGTTTGCATCTTATGTCCTAATGATTTCAATTTCAAAAACCCTTAAATATTTAATTCTAAGAAAGGAAACAACAGCTGCCTAATACCGTTTTCAGTCATGCACTGTACATTATTTTTAATTAAACTACTAAATAGTGGCTTAAAAAAATCTTGTTTGACCTGTTTTGATGCACGGCTTTCGTTCTAATTAAAATGTATTAACCACTAAAGATTTTAATTGATTTAATTTTAGTTCTATTTCTATTTTGTATTTCAGGCATAATAAAAACAATAACAACTAACAGCACACAGATGTGAAAAACACACAGTAATTGACAAGGAACATACATGACAGTTAGTGTTGGATACATTGGTCAAGTACTGTATGTATGGTACTGGTACTGTATGTACAGACAATGTCAACATTTTCAATATTCATTAATTTTTAGAACAGTTCTTTTTGTATTTACACTTTAAAATGGACTCTACTATTGCTTACTGTTCTGAAGCCTCCCTGCTTTCTAAAGACTTTGGTTGTTGCATTGTGCATTATTCTCAGGTCTTTTTAAAGATCAATACAACTCAAAAATGGATCTAATTTTATTCTGCTTTTACCGTTTATCTTTCAGAAATATAAGTAATCAAAGTAGACTTCACGGTTTTTATTTGATACATAGGTTATCCATTTGGTCTGCTATAACTATACATACCGATCCCTTTTCCACATGGCAGCCTTTTCCTCTTTGAATTCTGACACAAATTTTCACTGCTTCCTCTCACCGTCTCTCATCAAACTGACTACACTTATAATCAAAGTGTTTTACTGGGAAAATGCAGTGGTGGTTGCTACATCATTGGACTGGTTTGGCATATCTAGTCTAGTCATGTTGAGGCTTTGGTTTCCCAATGTCAGCATCCTTCTATCTTGAAAGATAATGGTGGCATCTTGGATAGTCTTGATCAGTCCTGTTGCAGGCAGCACGTGGAGTGTCTCAATAACCCAATCCTGGCATGGTAGTCTTTCCCACAGGTGCTGCAGACAAAGGCTGAATGTGTTTCAAAGGTCTGAGTTTGCATTGAATGCCTTGGTGAGATTGATGAAGGCAATGTATAAAGGCATCTACTGCTCTCAACATTTCTCTTGGAGCTGACGTAGAGAGAAAATCATATCAACTGTGGATCTTTCAGCCCTGAATCCATATTGTGATTCAAGGTAAATTCGATCAACAAGAACATTTAGACTTTGCCCACTGTGCTTAACAAGGAAATGCCTCGGTAGCTGTTGCAATCTGAGTGGTTACCCTTGTTTTTATACAGAGTGATTTTCTTGGCATTGCGCATATCCTGGTGTACCTTGCCTTCTCTCCAGTAGAGAGAATTGGTTTGCTGAACTCTTCCATCATGGGATCAATGTCCAGCTCTTTCAGAACAGGTAGATCTTCGATACTGTTGAGAGCTTCTTGGGAGACAAGAGTTTTCTATGGAATAAAGCTCCAGGTAGTGTTCCACCCATCGTCTCATTTGCTCATCTTTATCCTTGATCACTTCCCCTGTCTTTGATTTCAGAGGCACAGACTTCTTTGCTGGTTTGCCTACAGCTTGCTTGATGCCTTCTTAAAGTTGCTGATGTCTGATTCTTGCTGAATGTTATCCCACAATTTGAGCCAGTAGACATTTACACAGCTATGTGTAGTATGTTGTACCTTGCTGCAAGCTGCTTTTAGTGTTTTGTGGTTTTGAAAACTCGAATCATGCTTATACCTTACTTGTGCATTGCACTTTGTGTTGATGACAGCCTCGAACAAAGGGATGCTGGCCTCAAACCAGATTAAACTTGCATTTTCCTTTTTGCCATAAGTCTTGACTGTAGCACCATAGAAGGTATTTCGAATAAAGTTCTATCTACTGTATCTTCAACACTTTGTGTTTTGTCATTGGAAAAGGGCTTCTCGAGCTGCTCAATGAACTCCTGGTTTTTGTCTGGGTTAGCAGTCTTGCTGATGTTGATTCTCGGCGGAGGTTTCATTTTAGAATGGTAGATTTTCTTCAGTTTGATCTTTACTTTTGAGGCAATCAGGGAGTGGTCAGTGTCGCAGTCAGTACTGTGATAAGCTCTGGTGTTGCAGACAGTGTGTAGTGAGTCTCGTCTGGTAATTACCAAGTCCAGCTGATGCCAGTGATTGGACCTCAGATGTCTCCAGGAAACTTTATGGTATGTCTTGCTGCACTCAGGTCCAAACCAGGTGGTTCATTGTGGTGGATGCAGCAATTTGTTATCAATGCATGCTCCCCACCCAATCTCCTTGTTGTGAAAGTAGGTGTTCGTCACACATCACAGGGTTCTAAAAGTCTCTTGCCGTTTTCATTCAAAATCCCTATGCCATGGTGACGTAACATGTTTGGCCATGACTCATGCCATCCTAGCATTGAAGTATCCCAGAAGGTAAATATGCTCTGATGTTGGGATTTTATGGACAGAAATGTCTAGCTATTCGTAAAACTGGTCTTTGACTTCTGTTGTGACTTGCATTGTTGGTTCACCAGGCCTTCAAGTGTGGAGTGAAGTAGTGTGAGGAGTCTTTCTGTGCTGTTGGGGTTTCAGTCATTGGGATTAGAGTATTTATGATGACAAAGCCAACTCTGTGTTCCCTGGTTTCCTCAGGACCTTCCCTTGCCATCGGTCATTCACCACTATGCCAATCAAGCAGGGACTTGTGACCCATAACGGCTATCTTTCTTGTTGTATTCTCACCTGGTGGTGAGACTGGAGTGGCCTCTCCAGGGCGCAAGCCTGGGCAATGTATATAGAGGCCTTGTGCTGCCCAGACAATAAAGCCCCATGTTGGCCTTACCAATGGGGTCCAGGGGAATACAGAGCATTATATTTGGATCTGACTTGACTACAGAAGTTGCCAGAGAGAAGTCAATACTGACAACCAACCACCTTAGGGGCTCCACTCCAGATATTCTGTCTAGATTTACAGTACTTCTATAGCCTTTTCTAAATGTAGATATGCCCACAAGGTAGTGAAAGTTTAGAAACAGGAGTTTTCCTTCCCCAGGAGGCTTTTTGTCTGACCCCCGAGACCAGTTTGCCTTGGGAGACCCTACCAGGAGCTTCCGCTCCAGAAAATATAGCTCCCAGGGTCACAGGGGTACACAAACTTCTCTACCACATTAAGGGGACAATTCACAGAGAGGCTTCACAATATACGGGTTGATTTATTTTAATTTTCACTTATCCATTGCCCATTACACAAATGTATCAGTCACTCGCATTACAGGTACAGGAGAATGTGTCTATCACTCTGCTGTTGCTAGCATATCTGACCAGACCAGGCTGATAAGACCATTTTTTTACCTTTCTTCTACAAGTTTTGCCCATTTTTACAATTTTCTTCCTAACCCTGGCATCCAGAAATAAACACTGACACTTGTCCTTTTATTAAGGTGGATTCATTTTGTAATATCGAAAAATAAATTTTAAGCAGCTTGTGATTAAAACATTCTGGTAATAATACTATAAATTCTTTTTTTTCCATAATGCTTTGAAGTCCATCCTTTTATAACCTTTTTATTTTTTTTTTTTCTGTTTATTAATTTTTATTGTAATCATTCCATACAAATAGATCAATTCATAACCAAACAAAATTGAAGACAAATCAAACCCCACCCCTGAGAAGGAGAGCTTAGCCAAAGGAGAATTGCTTAGGGCTTTTTAATAAGACAACAATAAATAAAAGAAAGGAAGAAATAAATATATAGGTAAATAAGAGATGGAGAAGGGAATTAAATGCGGTAATAGTTATTTCTCTTATTCTAAAATAATATTGATTAGATCCTGCCAGGTTTTGAAAAAATTTTGTACAGATCCTCTAACTGAGAATTAGATTTTTTCCAGTTTCAAATAATATAAAACATCGGTTTCCCACTGACTTATCAGAGGAGAGTTAGGATTTTTCCAATTTAACAGAATAGGTCTGCGTGCCAAAAGTGTAGTGAATGCAATCACCGTTTGCTTGTCCTTCTCCACTTCAAGTTCGTCTGGAAGAACACCGAACACAGCTGTTAATGGGTTAGGAGGAATTGTGATACCAAGGCTGTCTGAAAGGCACTTAAAAGTTTTGGTCCAAAATGATGTTAGCTTGGTGCAGGCCCAGAACATGTGACCCAGTGAGGCAGGAGCTTGGTTGCAGCGTTCACAGGTTGGATCTTGCCCTGGAAACATTGTGGATAGTTTTAAGTGAGACAGATGGGCTCGATATATAATTTTTAGTTGAATAATTCTATGCTTTGCGCATATGGAGCTCGAGTGAATTCTCTGCTTTGCTACCTTCCACTCCTTTTCTGATATATTGATTAAGAGATCTTCTTCCCAATGTCCTCTTGGATCTTTGAAAGGTAGGGACTCTAATAGGATTTTATATAATGCGGAAATGGTGTTTAATTCCTCGAAATTGAGCAGTAATTTTTCCAGCATTGTGGAGGGTGCGAGGTGGGGGAAATCGGGCAATTTCTGTTTAACAAAATTTCTAATTTGAAGATAGTGAAAGAAATGTGTAGCTGGGAAGTTGAATTTTGAGCATAATTGTTCAAAAGATGCAAATATGTTGTCTATATAAAGATCTCTGAGCATTTTAATTCCAAAACTTTTCCAGGTATTAAAAACTGGATATGTTTGCGAGGGTTGAAAGAGGTGGTTCTCTTGCAGAGGTGCCACAGATAAAAGATTTTCCATCTTAAAATGCTTTCTAAGTTGGTTCCATATTCTGAGTAAGTAAAGCACAATTGGGTTATTAGTATATTTGCGATAACTTGCATTTATTAAGAGAGCTGAGCAGGGAGTATAAAGAAGTACTACAGGATTTTACTTCTATTGCAGACCAAGCCTGGGTATGTTCATTTATTTGTGTCCAGGTTTTTATGGCTTGTATGTTTGCTGCCCAGTAATAAAACTGAAAATTAGGTAAAGCCATGCCACCTTCTGCCTGAGGTCTTTGTAGGGTCGCTCTTCAGATATGTGGGTGTTTTGAGTTCCAAATGAATGAGGTTATTATTGAATCTAACTGTTTAAAAAACGATTTATTGATATATATTGGAATGTTTTGAAATAAGAAAAGAAGTTTAGAAAGGATATTCATCTTAACAATGTTAATTCTTCTGGCTAGAGTGAGATGAAGGGTTGACCATCTATGCAACTCTTGCTTAATTTTTTCCATACAGATGGCAAAATTTTGTTGATAAAGAGCTTTATGTTTACTTGTGATATTTACCCCTAGGTATTTAAACTGATCTGCTATGGTAAAAGGTAGGGTGTCTAATCTAATATTATATGCTTGGGGATTCACTGGAAAGAGTATACTTTTATTCAGATTAATTCTAAGACCAGATATCTTTTGAAATTCTGTTAGTGCTGTTAAAACAGCAGGGACAGTTTTTTCTGGGTCTGATATATATAAGACCATATCATCTGCATATAGAGAAATTTTCTGTTCCAGTCCTTCTCTGACAATCCCCTTTATCTGATAAGAATTTCGGCAATGAACCGCCAGTGGTTCAATGGCGATTGCAAACAGCAGTGGCGACAAGGGACATCCTTGTCTGGTACCACGTTCTAGTTTAAAGTAGTCTGAGCAAATGTTATTAATACAAACTGAAGCTTCTGGATTGGTATACAGTAGTTTGATCCAAGCACAAATATTCGGGGCAAACCCAAATTTCTCCAATGCAGTGAAAAGGTAGTTCCATTCAATCATATCAAATGCTTTTTCTGCGTCTAATGATAGTAATATTTCTGGGGTGTTTGATGTTGCTGGTGAATATATAACATTAAACAAGCGTCGGAGATTGGAAGATAAATGTCGGCCTTTAATAAATCCAGTTTGATCATGTGATATTACCGAGGGCAGCACTTTCTCCATCCTTCTAGCTAGAATATTTGAGAGTATCTTAACATCATTTTTCAGGAGTGAAATTGGTCTGTATGATGCACATTGTAACAAGTCCTTATTTTGTTTAGGAAAGATGGTGATTAATGCTTGACGAAATGTTTGAGGTAGTATTTGGTTGTCTCTAGCTTCTGTAAATGTTGCCAATAAGAGGGGAGCTAGCTGAGTGGAGAATTTCTTACAAAATTCTACGGGGTAACCATCAGGGCCTACTGATTTCCCGCTTTGAAGTGACTTTATAGTAATTCTGTTAGCGTTAGAGGTTTATCCAGTTCCTCAGCACTTATAGCATCTATTTGTGGTGTCTGTAATGTATCCAGAAATGCATTAGATTGTGTGTTGTCTTCTTTGACCTCAGTAGAATTTAAGGATTTATAATAATCTCTAAATACGTGCATTATATATTTATGGTCAATAATTTCTTCTCCATTCGTGTTGGTGATTACTGGTATTGCATTGCGAACTTCTTGTTTGTGAATTTGTTGAGCTAAAAGCTTATTAGCTTTTTCTCCGTGTTCATAGTAATGATGTCTAGACTTATAAATAAGTTGTTCAGTTTCTTTAGTTGTTAAGATGTTAAATTCTGTATGCAGGGCCTGCCTTTTCCTGTGAAGAGCTTCACTTGGACGCTTGGCTTGTTCTTCATCTATTCTATTAATTTCGCTTCTTAGCTCTGACACTTTCTTGGTTTCTAATTTATTTCTGTGGGAAAGATATGAAATAATCTGTCCTCTTAAGAAGGCTTTTAGAGTTTCCCAGAGTGTTCCTGTAGAAACCTCTGTGGGCGTGTTTGTCTCTAGGAAGAAGCTGATTTGTTTGGATATAAATTCTGTGCAGTTCTCGTCTGCCAATAGAAGAGGGTTAAGGTGTCATCAGAGAGTTTAGTGTGAGGGGCTTATTGATTTTAGCTCCAAGACTACAGGGGCATGGTCGGAGATAACAATTGTGTCTTATTTGCATGATTTAATTGTAGGCAGGAAATTATTATCTATAAAAATATAATCAATTCTTGAGTAGCTATAATGCACTGGTGAGTAGAACGAATATGTTCTTGAGTTTGGGTTAAGAAACCTCCAGGGGTCTGATAAGTTGTGATCATTTAAAAACTGTGTAATTGTCTTTTCAGTATTAGATGTCTGCCCCCCCCCCCCCCCCCCCCCCTGTCACAGGAGTCCTATCTAAAAGTGGATTTAAAATACAATTAAAGTTCCCAGCCTGCGGTGGGTTGGCACCCTGCCCTGGATTGGTTCCCTGCCTTGTGCCCTGTGTTGGCTGGAATTGGCTCCAGCAGACCCCCGTGACCCTGTGTTCGGATTCAGCGGGTTGGAAAATGGATGGATGGATAAAGTTCCCAGCCATTATAATTTTATGAGTGTTCACATTGGGAATGGATGCAAATAGATTTTCCATGAATTCCTTATCATCGACATTGGGTGCATAAACATTTATCAAAATCATTTTACTGTTATATAAGTTGCCCATGACCATCACACATCTCCCTTCAGGGTCCAATACTACATCTGATGCTACAAATGGAACTGTTCTGTGTATGAGAATTCCCACCCCTCTACTTTTCTTTATAAAGCTAGAATGGAACATTTGGCCAGTCCAGTCTTTTTGTAGTCTGACCTGATCCTTGCTTAGTAAGTGGGAAATTGTTTGTCTTACTTTTCACCCAATCTTGGGAACAAATTAAGGTAGATTTTGGACTGCATTCTTTGAGAATAATGTAGAGTTATTGTCCATTGTTTACTTTACCCTGCAGAACAACATTAACCATGTTGACTCCTGCAGCACATTCTTATGTGTAATAAGCATTGCCTAGACTTGTGTTGTTACCTACCATTTCTATGATAATAGCGAATGATTTACCAGTAAACTAAACATATCCAGGACCCACCCTTTGCTGCCACGTCACCACATAATACTGAACTGGCCATGTTGGCTTCAGCTCTATTTTGAGTTCTTGTTCTGCAACTTTCTGCAGGTATATTTTTGCTTTCAGCTCTTGTAATTATATGGGGTCCCCAGCATGGTGCCCCAGCTCTCTGAAGTTGTTTTGTCTCCTCTTTACATGTAGTAGTCCACATTTTTCTAGCATTGTAAATATCAAAGTAAAGATTTCATAATCTTAATCCACTGCATGTGCTGTTGTCCACTGTTCTTATACCCTGAAATCTCCAATTCAAATAATTGTTATTACTAGTAGAGTTTGTTTTATTTATTCATTTACTGATTTAGCCTTTACTATGCTGCAATCTACAACATGATCAAACAAAAAAAGTTCAGCATCTCAAGACAAAGAAAACCTGTTTTTTGCTGTTATACGCTTAAACCATTTTCACAACTAAAAGTCAACTGGGAATTCAAAATGTCCTGATTGCCCCTGAGTGGAATGACATGATTTTGGAAAGGGCAAATGAATGTGTAGAATGCACATAATGGGACAACATACTTTGTGTAGAATTCATCAGAACTTCTGTATGTAGCAGAATTTAACTGAAAGAATCCAAATCTGCCTCCTACAGTCCAATTATGAAAATGTTATTTACTACTTAAAATTAGATAAAATTAAATTTACACAAACATCAATAATTTAAAAAATTTTCAGCATATGGTACCCCAACATTAAGGTTATCCACAACAAGCAATCTTCATAGAAATCACTACACAAATACAGCCATTTCAAATCATTCACCCTAATTTTTCTCCATAATACCTTTTACAATAGTCTCTTCTGCTCTTGTTCTATTATACTAATTTGTCCTGTTAAGAATTATTGTATATCTTTTGAATTGTATATGGTAGGTTTCATAGGTTTGTAGGGTCATTATTGTTATGTGTATATTTTATGGTGACTTGTTAACATTGAAAATTTGTGAAATATAATTAAAATAAATCTTAATCATCTTATTTTATATAGTACTTCCAATATAATGCAATGGGACTAAAGATTTGTATTTATTTATAACCTGTGAAAGGAAATGGACACATACAGTATTCCTTAAATTGATCATTTTATTGTGTTTCAAAGAATACAACTGTATAATTTATATTTTCAGATTTAATTTTACACAGTTGTACTTACTTTGGAAACCAAAATAAAATGCAATAAAATATATACTTAAGAATTTTAAACAAAAGTGTAGGATTTTTCTCAAAACTCTGTACTCCATGTTGTGGATGGTTAAGACACTGCACTGTAAGCTAAAGCGAAGAAGCTTGCAAGTGTTAGGAATATGCCACAGAGCAGGTCTGATAAGAGTTATGGATGGGTGATACTGTGCATCTACAATCTAAGAGTCTTGCAATGTGAAACAAATGACCCAGCATCAAAATATCATGTCTAACCATCACTAGATATGTAATACAATTTAATACAATGTGCAAAAAAATGTCTGATACTGGTGTTAGAAATTGAAAGGTATGGCACATGTAAAGTTATTATGGCACACATATATAATAAGCTAAAAATAAATGAAAAAAACTTCTTATAATTGTAGGCACGATTCATGTCTACTTAAACAATCATCAGTTTCTCACACAATTAGCAAATATGCTAACTAATAGATCCAGCCTCAGGTATATTAAAGGATAAGTTCAGTATTTTTCATGTTGAATTTATTTCTTCACAAACATGGTATACAGGCATTTTCCATGTAAAATTGTGTTCAAAAGTTAAGCACTTTCTATAAATGTTACAAACCATCTTGCTTGTGCTGCCACTTTACAATGGAGGGTATGAGGCATGAAGGAAAAGCTTAAAAACTTACAAACATGTGTCAGAAACACAGAAGGCACGGATCAATACTCAACAACTGTCTTGGGTTGAAAAATGGACGTGTTTGGTGACAACAAAAGGGCTCTAGAAATAATCATTTTATCACATATTCCAGGTACTATTTTTTTTAGGTAAGGATACATTTTCTATTTGCTTGTGTGAGTTTTCATATAAATTCGTAAGTATATCATAACAAGACCGACCATAAGGCACAAAGCATTTATTGTGATTTGGTCTTTTGCAAGGAAACCATCCCCAAACTAGTGAAAAGTTGTTGCACAGGAAGACTGCTAGGCTACCATGCATGTATGGTCTTCTTTTTAAAACGGCTGAATCTAAAAATATTGCTGTTTATCTGCTCAAATGTACATGTTTAAACTATTTTACAATGTGTTTGTAATCGCAAGACACAAAAAATACCAAACCTATCCTTAAGGACTTGAAAACTAAAACCCATGAGATGTTGTTATTATGTATGCCCAATTACACTGAATAATCATCTAGACCCCCATATTTATTCGAAAGCCTTACAATCAAGCCTCCTACATCACTCCTCTTTGCATCTTTCCATACGGACAATTGATAACTTTTAAAGCCAGCCTTCTTAATATTATAATTCCATTCTGCAGAACTGTCTGCAAATGCTTATTCATGATTATAGCATTCACTTTATGGAACTCTAAGACTCCTTTAGATTTGTTAGTATGCTAGCTAGTGTATCTTCATAATGTACATTTCTGGAGATTAAAGGTAGAGACATTGCAAAATGAACAACGGACAACTGCAGACCTGAGCAGCCGGAGAGCCAGCATTCTGGACATTGAAATTCACAAGGCGTAGGAGGTACTTGAACTTCTCATCATTGTAATCAAATCTGTTCCCAAAGACAATGGAGCAAATGATATTGGACACAGCACTGTTGATGGTGGAATGAGGATCAAATGCTTTGCCTTTAAAATAGAAGGACACCAAGAACAAAAATACATTCACTTATCATATTACATCTGGCAAATATCCATCAGAACTATTTTTAAAATAAGTCTTAAAAATTGGTTCATTAAAACACTTAGGAGGACGTCTGTCATTATAGCTGGTGCACACATTTTAATAATTTGTCTTTTTCAGGGTGACATGGAGGTGCCTGGTCATTGTCTGTGTGGAGTTTGCACATTTTCACAGTGTGGGCAAGGGGTTTTCCTGGGTACTCCAAAGATGCATGTATTAGGCAGAATATAACACCCCATACGGTTAGCTGTGCATGCAAGTGGGTCCAGCAATGGACTAGCAACCCATCCAGGGTGGGTTCCTTCCTTATTCAAAATATTTCATTGATTTTTGCTATAGACATGCAGTATGCACAGGGAGGATGGAGAAGCTTCTTTAACTAATATTACTTTACAGGGGCTTCCTTTTTTAATTTTTAATTGAGTTTCAATTAGAAGAATAAAGAAGTTGAATTTTTAAAATATAAGCATCTGCTGTATGATCTTGAAGGACAAGCTACCCAACTTACCCTTCTCAAAAAAACAGCACGTACCATTCCCAACTCCAAACACACTGTATTACTATATTTAGATTTTAAGGATGCAGAGTTTATTTTTCTTTGTATTGTTTTTCTTTGTTTTGTTATTCATTAAATGAAGCACAGCACATTTGCCTATGAATGGTTTGCACCAAATATAAAGCAAGGTCAATGCTACATAATTAACTTTATTTTAAAAAAAAAAGATATCAATATTTTATGTAAAGGTGACATCTTGATTTGAACCTGTCCAAGTGAAGGATGCATGTTCTCCCCATGTCATCCCACCACTTTTGGATTTTAAGTATTCCTATTTTCCTTCCATTTCCCAAAGATATAAATGATAGATACATTTTATTTCTGATTTGGCTCAGTGAGAGTATGGATTGGTTCCTGCTTTGAGAATGATGCTTCTCATGATCCTGAACTGGATTAAGGAGATTTAAGTACGTTATTTTAATGAGAAAGAAATGAACATGCATTTGCTGCACTGTAAATTGTGGCAAATTACCTTTTTCCACTTCTTATGTACAGCAATTGTAGCCTTATTGTTGCACAAAATCTGTATTTGATTGCTATGTTTTATGATGTATTCGAGCAAACTTTCTTATGTTATAATGCACTGTTTCATAATTTTGTTGTATTATTGTACCTTCCTAGTAACAGTGTCCTGGATTCAGATTTGATTTGGGATAGAACGCCTGCTGCGAGTATGTCCTCTTATCTACATGCCTAGAATGGGATGTATGCTACTTTGGCCTAGAATGGAATTTAGAAGGCTAAAGTAGCATATGGACAGATATATCCGTGAGCACACTCACATAAACACTCACTCTCACTTTGGACCAATGCTGTGCCATTAATTAACTTTGGGGACATGCAAAGAAAACTTGTGCATCCAGTGAAACAAGCAGGCAACAAGCAAAACATGCAAACTTCACACTGACAGTGTCTGGCTAAGGAGAATATGCCAGTCTCCTGCAGCAGTGAGGCAGCAGCAACAACCACTGCACCACTGTCCATCCATGAACATTTAAAGCAGACTTTACTAATTTCTGTACTACATTTGTGTACCTTACAGTAAAATCTTCATTGCTCTCCACGTTAAACTGATTCTCCATAATATTTTATTTCTCTTCCATTCAGTGTCAGTCCTTTCACCCTAGTCCAGACAAACGCAATTCCCAGCCATATAATAGCGCTGCACAGAGCTGTCAGAGAGTGAATGACTACTGTGTTGTTGGCCAGTTATACTTCCTTTGTATTAAATACTATTTACTATTGGTTTAACAGGTGCACCTGATTTTTATGATCATATTTTTCTAACATAAAAATATGACACTGGGACACTTTAAACACTCTGTCTTATTTTACTGACATACTGGAATGAAGTTATGTACCATCTAAAATCAAAAATATTTAACCAAATGTAGTGAATCAAACAGCAGCACTAAAATATAAACAAAGACATATTTTTCCTGAAGAAAAACCAATATAATTTTAATTAGAGCAAAATGAAAGTGTACCTGACTCCTTTTGCAATTCCTTGATTAATAACACAGCCTCTTCAGAAATTCGTTCCTCCAGTGATTTCTTTCCAAGGCCAAAATTCCGCAAGGTTTGGAGGGCAAATTTTCGCTGTTTCTTCCAAGGTATGCCATAGGGTGCCATAAATATACCTGAGGAAATAAGAGATATTTTGGTGTCTAGTGAGTTTTCATTTTACTACTATTTACTGAAACATATTACGCAAAATAACAGTTACTTAATGCTAATCTAATTTAGTAAACTACTGCTTAGGAAAGGAAGGCACTACCAGTGCTGCAGCACCCTCTACTGTAGAGCACACTATCTGAAAACAATGAATGTTAATGTATGATGGCCTAAATATACAATAGTCAGCCAGTACAGTAAAGTCATAAGGACATCCAATGATAGTTTAAAGATGATGTAAAATCAGTGCCAATTATAACAATAGGGTGATGTTATGCGATTACAGAATTTGTTGAAAGAAAGAATAGATGTGAGTAACAGATAATCACATAATGGACCTGGAAATAGTGTGCCACTGGCTAGAAATCTATTTCTTTTTTTACAAATAATATTTACTTATTTTTTAAAAATTTGCAATTTCTAAAGTGAAAGCATTTGGATACAGCTGTAGATCAAGCATGATTAAGTGTAATTCAGAAAAACAACAAGCCAACAAAATAATACTGGAAAACCACAAGCAGGGTCCTTTCAAGAGAGGCATCAGGTTTTAGATAATTTAATCAAAATTTCCATATGTGATTCCAGAGACAGTGTACTGCTTTTGTGTGTTCATCACTGAACTGTTCTTTTTAGGATGCTTTTAAAAACTGAAGGCAATGCATACATAGTAAGCATGTCTAGCACCTCCATATCAATTTGATCAATCAAATCAATTGATTTGATATCAATTGTGGCCTGACATTGAGTGCTACTGAGCCAAACTCAAATGTTGCCTGTGAGATATAAAATAAATAAAAAGAATAGAGATGCTGAGTATATTGGGAGAAGGATGCTAAGGATAGAGCTGCCAGGTAAGAGAAAAAGAGGAAGGCCTAAGAGAAGGTTTATGGATGTGGTGAGAGAGGACATGCAGGTGGTGAAGATTTATTCCTTTACACAAGAATTTTACTGTGTTGGCAGGGCCGGATTTATATGTAAATAGGCCCTAGGCTATTCCACTTATGAGGCCCTTTCACCTTCCATTTTTAAGTTTGTAAATTACATGAGAGATAATAAAATTTTGCTAACAATTTGAATGTAGGCCCCTCTTGATCTTGAGGCCCTAGGCTGAAGCCTAGTTAGCCTATAGGAAAATCCGGCCCTGCGTGTTGGTAAGATTGAATGTCTGATGCCTCGATATCTATTACATAGGACATTCATTTTACATGCTAGTTTAATACTGTTTTTGTGAATTACAATGTATCTTCCATCATGCCTCAATATATATATTCACGTAGAGTGAGTTGTGTATGGGCGAATTAAACACGTGTGTGCACTAAAGTGAACGTTGGGACAGAAAAATGTATTTGCATTAAGTCAGCTTGGCTGCTGCACGCCATGACCAGATTCTGTCAATCGCCAGTAGTAGTCACACCAAAAGAATAAATTCTAGAAAAAGCAATAGTTTTTCAAAAATAACACTTCCACTACTTTGGTTCAAAATCGCCTGTCCCGAGTAATTCTTTGTAATTAGCTGACACACCTCTGCAATATGAGACTCTAAACTGTGCAACCTTTATGTGTAACTTGGGGCTTCAATAGTGTATTGATAAGGCAGTTCACACATTTTCTTCATTAGATGGTTCATTGAGTACCAGCGCTCTGCTTCTAAAGAGAAAATTTGAGTCCTGTAGAGAATGAATGCTGTGACAAGCACCAGAATGAAGGACATGAAGCACTGATTTTTTCTGCCTAAAGACACTTATTTTATTTTACTGTGGCCGGAGCCTTGATCCCTATTCTAGGGCAACAGAAGTCACCACTGAAATAGCAAACTACAAGATCACTGGCTGTCCCTGCAATCTCCTTTTCTATTTCTCTCACTCTCTCTCTCCCACTCCCACAAGTCCTCTCCACACCCAGTCACTCATTCAAATCCACCCGCTCACAACACTGTCACCAAGCAGCCCTTTTCATTTATCTACTGAAGTTCTCGGAGAGCCCTGTGAAGCTGTTCCTTTATGCTTATCTAGCCTGGGTGTTACACTATGAAAACAAAAACATTTCCATCTGCTAAACTGGACTTTGCTCTTTATATCATCTACTAACAGAAACTTACATTTTACTAGACTCTCTCCCTGACATGTTTTTGTAATGTTTATATGATTCATGTATGCATGGTATGATATGTAACTAATCAAAATGATGCCAGAGTGTATTTTTGCAGAACTTATACACTATTTAAACACGTTATAAAGTCATAAACTGATTTTTTTTTTTAAATCAGCTTCTCTAAAACATTCTTCCGTGCCTCTGCTGATGGACTACCACATTTAATGAAATATTCCCCAAAATGGAAAATTATATAATATTCTTCAAATGTATTTTCATTTAAAAGTTTTCATCTGCTTGCACAGAGATCTAACAAATGTACTTCACTAGATTTTATATAGAGAAGCCCTTATTGTACCACACGCGGCTATGACTTCCACTGCTTATACTTGTAGTCTTTCAAAAGACATTGTTGACACACAAAAACAGAAGCATTAAAGTACAAAGAAAAAAAGGAAGGAAAAAAGTGCTCAGAGTAACAAAAAACAAGAATTTCTGGAAACAGTATGTCTTTCAAACACCATGACATACTGTACATCTTTAAAATGGACATTTAATTCTTTACTATGATAACTGACTTCACTAAAATAAAGTCATTGAGCTTTGTTTACAGTGACACCAGCTTCAAATAAAGCAGTAATGCATGATGCCACACTTTATTTGTATCTTCGCTTTGATATTTTAGTACACAATGCTGCTGCTGATTCTTATCTTATGAAAGTCTGCAGCAAAAATTAAAGTAAGAAAAGAATTCTGCATGCGTGCAACTTTGTATAATATGTTATTAGTGCTTAAAGTGTATACGAAAAGGTTCAAAAAGTTTCCATTTTTAATGGCACATTAAAAACATTGACAGGCTGGTCAAATTCTCACATCAGCCAGCAAACCCAACCATCTGGCTGTACTAAAAAAAATAATCCTAAAACCATTAAATTCAGCTCTCACTCACTATTTTCTTTATCTATTTAGGCTAAACTGTCACAATTAATCAGAAGCTCCCTGCCAGTGGCTTGCATGAGATTAAACTCAACCTTGGACAGGATGGCACTCAATACTCATACAAATCTACAACCTGCTGTATCATTTCTTTGTGAATGCTTAACATTCAAGCATATACTGTAACTCAGCATATACTGCACACAATATAAATTGTTCAATCACTGCAATAGTATTGATCTTATCAGACTGCTGAAATAAATGGCTAACAAATGTAATGACATTTTCCAACATTTTCTCCTTTTTATACCAACTACAAGTGATAAATTGTTGCATCCCTGCCACTGCAGCGATTTACTCATTGATTTTCTTTATTTTAAAAACTGGACACTTCAATATTTACCATTATTGTACTTGTAATTATTGATGCTACTATAATTCACCAACATTTGTGGCTTTAAATAGTGACAACTACACACTATGCGTTTTTCCTGTAGAAGTGCAGAGAAAATTAAAAGAACGTACAAAAATTAAGGGTCTCTCCAAACTAGTTGTTAGATCTTGGAAGTCTGAAATTTTAAAAATAAGGACTGAAATGTTCACATACTCCTTTCTAGCTGTGAACTTGCATTTCTTTGTGTTGAAGAGGAAAATTATTTTTAAACTATATGCAAAAACATACTTAAAAGTACAGGTGCTATCAAATGTCTTTGTTTTAGAGAAGTGGTCTCCAACACCAGTCCCGGGGCCTCATGTATAACACCATGTGTAGAACTCACACTATAACATGGTGTAAGCACAAAAGCAAAAATGTTCGTACTGTGCAAACGCCAACTTCCACGTTCTTCCTCTACATAAATCCCGGTCAGTGTGAAAAGTAATGCACGTGCACGCGCCTGCTGTCCCGCCCCGTCACCTCCCAGAAGTATGCCTCTTTGAATATGCAAATCAATATAAATAGCCCTTAAGTTCAGTGTTCTGTGAAAAGGCAATGGCAAAAGCACGGGGGGACATAGAAGAATTTCAGTGAATACCAAGTGGAGGCAAGGAAAATGTACTATTTGTTGGTTTAAACAATGGTATAAACAACAAAAGGAAGTTGATCGAGTGACATAGAGTGTCAGAGAAACTCGAAAGCTCAAGTTCACAAAGTCGCACAAACATAAAAAAGAAGTTGTCAGATATCAAAGGCGAGTCGTAGCCCACCGTCTGAGTGTAAAAGCTTATTAGGGTACAGAGAAAAAAAAGTAGGCACGCAGTGGGAAAAATGTCAACTTTAATCTCTAAGTTTCCACTTTAATCATGTAGTTTATTTTGTCATTAAAGTAGAACATCATAAACTTAATCTTAAAATTGTTTAATTTACTAGTTTCACAAATCCATCGTAACTAAAGTAGCACGTTAAATGCTTTGTTTTGTATTTGATCTCCTATGTGCTCTATGTGTGTGAATCACTACGTGCTTCTTAAACCGGCTTTCTCTTCCTCCGACAGGACACAGAATCCATTACATTCGTGATATTACAGCTGTCTGAATAATTAAAATACTGAGATGTATACGTGATAAAATTTTCATGATGATAGGAGTTAAAGCATTGGAACATGGTGACGCAGTGATTGTTCATGCCTCACGCAGGATGCTTGCTGCGCCATGCGCAACCTTCTATGAAATAATTTATTGCAGCAGTACTGTCTCTCTCAAACGTACTAACCCCCAATTCCTGTCCTTCCTTTTCTTTCTCCAAATACCCAATCACCATGCAATCAGCTCTGTAATAGACGTTAAGCCATCTGTAAGCTTAGAACAACGATTCTTCAAAACTTTTAAGGAACCTTGAAATATCTTCTTGTACATGTTAAATTATTCTATCCATCCAGTGTCACACCAGTCCCAGCAAGAATGCAGGAACAATCCATGAACGCAACGCCAGCTCCTTTCTAGCGCTGCAACACCGTGTCCTCACATGTTTATTTATTAACAATATAGATTATTTAAATGAAGATAAAGTGTTATCTGTATAATATCTTCTTCTTCTTCTTCTTTTGGCTGCTCCCGTTAGGAGTCACCTCAGCAGATCATCTTCTTCCATATCTTTCTGTCTTCTGCATCTTTTTCTGTTACACCCATCACCTGCATGTCCTCTCTCACCACATCCACAAAAACCTTCTCTTGGGCCTTCCTCCTTTTTCTTTTGCCTGGCAGCTCTTTCCTTAGCATCCTTCTCCCAATATGCTCAGCATCTCTCCTCTGCACATGTCCAAACCAACGCAATCTCGCCTCTCTGACTTTGTCTCCCAACCGTCCAACATGAGCTGACCCTCTAATGTACTCATTTCTAATCCTATCCATCCTCGTCACCCCCGATGCAAATCTTAGCATCTTTAACTCTGCCAACTCCAGTTCTGTCTCCTGCTTTCTGGTCAGTGCCACTGTCTCCAACCCATATAACATAGCCGGTCTCACTACCGTCCTGTAGACCTTCCCTTTCACTCTTGCTGATATCTGTCTGTCACAAATCACTCCTGACACTCTTCTCCGCCCATTTCACCCTGCCTGCACTCTCTTTTTCATCTCTCTTCCACAATCCCCATTACTCTGTACTATTGATCCCAAGTATTTAAACTCATCCACCTTTGTCAACTCTACTCCTTTCATCCTCACCATTCCACTGACCTCCCTCTCATTTACACACATGTATTCTGTCTTGTTCCTACTGACCTTCATTCCTCTCCTCTCTAGAGAATATCTCCACCTCTCCAGGTTTTCCTCAACCTGGTCCCTACAGATCACAATGTCATCAGCAAACATCATAGTCCATGGGGACTCCTGTCTAATCTCGTCTGTCAACCTGTCCATCACCATTGCAAATAAGAAAGGGCTCAGAGCTGATCCCTGATGTAATCCCACCTCCACCTTGAATGCATCCGTCACTCCTACCGCAGACCTCACCACAGTCACACTTCCCTCGTACATATCTTGTACACTTCTTAAATACTTTTCTGCCACTCCCGACTTCCTCATACAATACCACAGCTCCTCTCGAGGCACCCTGTCATATGCTTTCTCCAGGTCCACAAAGACGCAATGCAACTCCTTCTGGCCTTCTCTATACTTCTCCATCAACACCCTCAGAGCAAACATCGCATCTGTGGTGCTCTTTCTTGGTATGAAACCATACTGCCGTCAACTAACCATCACCTCCCTTCTTAACCTAGCTTCCACTACTCTTTCCCATAACTTCATGCTGTGGCTCATCAATTTTATCCCTCTGTAGTTACTACAGTCCTGCACATCCCCCTTATTCTTAAATATCAGCACCAGTACACTTCTTCACTCCTCAGGCATCCTCTCAATTTCCAAGATTCCATTAAACAATCTGGTTAAAAACTCCACTGCCATCTCTCCTAAACACCTCCATGCTTCCAAAGGGATGTCATCTGGACCAACGGCTTTTCCATTCTTCATCCTCTCCATAGCTGTCCTTACTTCCTCCTTGGTAATCCATTGCACTTCCTGATTCACTGTCTCCACATCATCCAACCTCTTCTCTCTCTCGTTCTATTCATTCATAAGCCTTTCAAAGTACTCTTTCCATCTGCTCAACACTCTGTCCTCGCTTGTGAGTACGTTTCCATCTTTATCCTTTATTACCTTAACCTGCTGCACATCTTTCCCTACTCGGTCCCTCTGTCTAGCCAATCGATACAGGTCCTTTTCTCCCTCCTTAGTGTCCAGCCTCTCATACAACTCATCATACGCCTTTTCTTTAGCCTTCACCACCTCTCTCTTCACCATGCGCCTTATCTCTTTGTACTCTTGTCTACTTTCTGTATTTCTGTGACTATCCCACTTCTTCTTTGCCATCCTCTTTCTCTGTATACTCTCCTGTATTTCCTCATTCCACCACCAGGTTTCCTTTTCCTCCTTCCTCTGTCCAGATGTCATGCCAAGCACCCTTCTTGCTGTCACCCTTACTACATCTGCTGTAGTTTCTCATCTGTCTGGTAACTCTTCACTGCCACCCAGTGCCTGTCTCACCTCCTCCCTAAACTCAACCTTGCAGTCTTCCTTTTTCAACATCCACCATTTGATCCTTGGCTCTACCCTCACTCTCTTCCTCTTCTTCATCTCCAGCATCATCCTACAGACCACCATCCTATGCTGCTTAACTACACTTTCCCCTGCCACCACTTTGCAGTCTTCAATCTCCTTCAGATCATCTCTTCTGCATAGGATGTAATCTACTTGTGTGCATCTTCCTCCACTCTTGTACATAACCCTATGTTCCTCCCTCTTCTTAAAATACGTATTCACCACAGCCATGTCCATCCTTTTGGCAAATTCCACTATCCTCTGACCTTCTTCATTCCTCTCCTTGACACCATACCTACCCATCACCTCCTCGTCTCCACTGTTCCCTTCACCAACATGCCCATTGAAATCCGCTCCAATCACCACTTTCTGTCCCTTGGGTACACTGTTCATCACTTCATCCAACTCACTCCAAAAATCTTCTTTCTCATCCATTGCACACCCAACTTGCGGTGCATATGCACTAACAACATTCATCATCAAACCTCCAATTTCCAGCTTCATAATCATTACTCTGTCTGACACTCTTTTCACTTCCAAAACACTCTTCACATACTGTATCTTCAGAATAACCGAAGAACAGAATCCAATCCACCTGGCCTTACTCCCCTTCCATTTAGTCTCTTGCACGCACAATATATCAGCCTTCCATCTCTCCATCATATTGGCTAACTTTCTCCCCTTACCAGTCATACTGCCAACATTCAAAGTTCCTACCCTCAGTTCCACTCTCTTTACCTTCCTTCTCTCCTCCTGCCTCCGGACACGTCTCCCCCCTCTTCTTCTCCTTCTTCTTCTTCGGCCAACAGTAGCCCAATTTTCGTTGTCAACCCGGGGCTCGACCAATCCAGTATGGAAATTTGTATTGTTGTCCACATATTGATTTGGCAAAGTTTTACACAGGATGCCCTTCCTGACGTAACTCTCCCCATTTATCCGGGCTTGGGACCAGCAAGAAGAAACACACTGGTTTGTGCATCCCCTGTGGCTGGGTTTTTTATCTGTATAATATAATAAACATATTTTGCTGCATTTCATCTTTAAAATGAGATCGTCATCATATGTAAATATGTGCTTTATAAAGTGGCTCAGGTTGTGCAATATTATGACTGTATCGCATGTTTATAGTGAGGTAATTGTACTTACAAGTACAAACAGTTCTACAACGAGCACTTGATGGAGCACTTGATGGACTGATTGAGTGCGTTTATAGTTCTTGGGATGAAACTGTTTCTGAACCGTGAGGAAAGGCTCAGAAGCGTTTGCCATGTGAGAGCAGTTCAATAGACAACATTGCTGAGGCAGTGTGTGCTTGATGCTGTATACTGAATACTGATAATTCCCTTTCCGATCAGCTGCTGTACAGCTGTGATTCCCTACTCAGATACAGTGATATAAATACTCAGAGAAGAGCAGTGAGAGTAATATGGAAAAAGATGATCTGTTGTGGCAACCCCTAACAGAAGCAGCTGAAAGAAGAAGAAGAAGGTGCAGTGAGAGTAACAACGCTAAAGCAGCTATTGTATTTAGAATAGTTTGACCATTCTGTGGACCATTATATTGTTACAGGTTAATTACAATCAGATTCATTAAACTAATAAACAATATGCGGTTAATTTCAGTGTATTTATAAAGCTGTGTCAGGGATGTGGATCTAAAAAAGAAAAGGAAACCACACTGGAACAGTAGAACTGCTTTGATGCTGGGTGCCGCCAGTCTGCAAAACAGAGCGGAGAACTTGCATACACCAGGGTATGAGCTACCATGGAAATGTGCATGGCTTTATGCCAAGTTCAGGTTTTATACATCGCAATTTGAACCTGGAAACGTTCGTACACAACATTTTGGTGCATACACACCGTTTATACATGAGGCCTCAGGACTGGAGTTGGAGACCCCTGTCTTAGAGACTCTATATGAGGTATACAAATGCAAAGTAAAGTGGGGCTCTGCATCCAATGGCATCAGTTCCATAAGAATTGGCTCAATTCCACTCTTACGCTGCATTGGATTAAGCAGGTTTGAGAATATTATTAAGTAAACTGAATGTTAGGTATCACTGTAAAATAGGACACAGGGTACAGCAGAAAGATGGTGAAAACTAAATTTTGCATACATTTTCCAACATACTTCTTCTTGCAGAGAACTGCAGGCATACAGTATGGTACATGCTACCTAACTGTGTAATTGAACATAGCACCTTTGGGACCATCACATTTCAAAATAACACATTTTGGACACAATGGGCAAAGAATGAATTATTACAGTGGTCTGAATGTGTTTTTTTACATAATGTCTAAGGACATAACCTTCCAGTGACATTTTTCACTTATCTCATAGAGTGCCTTTCCAGTTCACTTTCATTAATGCCTCCTTGTTACAGGAAAGGTCTTCCTATATGATGTGCAAGAATATGAGAGACATCAGTGATGAAATATCATTGAGTTCCTGCCAGTTTATATTTGTGTTATTTTATTAACCTCTCTAGCATTCAATTCATTTCATCTGCGTGACCACAAATGACATTAAAGGACTTTAACAATAGAAAGCAATGTAGGAGGCAGTTGGGTCAGGATCATTTGAAAAAAATGTTATGCTTAAGAGCTAACTAAAAAAGTTTTTTTCAGCCTGAAAGGCAATTATTCATTTGTAATTTCCATTCCTACAATTGTCATGCATTTTTCAACATACCTAAACCATGGGTGATCAATTCTATAATAGCCATCTCTGGTCTACCGGCAAATTCTGCTCCAGAGTGTATCAACACATCTTTCATGACACCAAACTCATTTAGTATAATAACAGGTTTCCATCCTAAAAAGATACATGAAATGTCTCCATATTTCTCTTTCATCTAAAAAATAAACAAGTAAATAAAGATCAACAGTGGTGTAGGCATGTCAAAACATGATAAAGTGAAATCTGACACACACAAAACAAGTATTATAGTCAGGACACTCACATTACAAGTCTGATACAATTTTCTTAAAAAGAAAGCAGATAAAAAATTTAGACACTACACTAAGTCATTTTTTTCCACCCACAATCCTGAACAACAAAATAAAAACATAAAATAATTTTTCAGTTGAATAAAGCATTTTTCAATTCAATTCAATCCTTTATTGTCATGTGTACAAATACAAGTACAATGAAATGCTTGCTTGCATCTCTCTGCCTATCCCACTTTTTCTTTGCCATCCTCTTCCTCTGTATACTCCTGCAGACAGTGACAATAGACAAAAAACAAAAAAAAAACACACACACAACAAATAAATGAATATAAATAAGTAAATAAATAAAACCAGAATCCTTGGAATAAATACAGACAGTGGCAGAAGTATATGTACAAATAGCAGTGGAGGTGACACAAGGTTACTGATTGTTCATGAGTCTGATTGCAGTTGGGTAGAAACTGTTCCTGAACCTGGAGGTGCAAGTCTGAATGGACTTTAGTCGCTTCCCAGATGGGAGGAGGGTGAAAAGTGACCGTGCAGGGTGGCTGAGGTCCCACCTGATATGGTTCACTTTCCTGAGACAGCGTGTAGTGTGGATGTCATGGATCACATGGAGCTGTGTGTCCGTGATCTGCTGTGCTGTATTCACCACATGCTGTAGAGCTCTGCAGTCCTGAACTGAGCAGTTGCTGTACCAGGATGTGATGCATCCTGTCAGGATGGATTCCACAGTACACCTGTAGAATCTGCACAGGGTTGTGGGGGACATCTGGGCTTTACTCAGTCTCCTGAGGAAGCAGAGGCGTTGTTGGGCTTTCTTGACTATGTGTGACTTGACCACTTAAGATCATCAGTGAGGGTCACTCACAGGAACCTAAAGCTGCTGACCTGCTCCACAGCCTCACCTCACCTTACCTGTAGATGGGGCTGTGCTCTGTTGCCTGTTTACGGAAATCCACAATCATCTCCTTAGTTTTGCTAATGTTGAGGGTGAGGTTGTTGTCCTGACACCATTCTGCCAGGAGTCTGACCTCCTCCCTGTTGGCCATCTCCTCATCCTCGCTGATCAGACCTATTACAGTGGTATCATCAGCCAACTTGAGGATGGTGTTAGAGCTGTACTTAGTTACGCAGTCATGGGTGTAGAGAGAGTAAAGCTGGGTGCCTGTGTTGATGGTGATGATGGAGAAGGTTTTTCCATCAATACGCACTTGCTGAGGTCTGCCGGTGAGGAAGTCCAGTACCCAGTTGCACAGTGAAGAGCTAAGCCCCAGATCCAGGAGTTTAGCGATGAGCTGGGATGCAATGATGGCGTTAAATGCAGAGCTGTAGTCCACAAACAGCAGCCTGGCATAACAGTTCTTGTTCTCCAGATGAGAGAGGGTGGTGTGAAGTGTTATGGAGATGGTATCCTCAGTGGACCTGTTGCAACGGTAGGCAAACTGGAGGAGGTCCAGACTATCAGGGATGATGTCCTTGATGTGTTCTAGCACCAGCCTCTCAAAGCACTTCATGGCTATTGGAGTAAGTGCTACTGGGCTAAAGTGACCAGAATTTTTTGGGACAATCCGGGGACATGGGGGGAGGGCTAGAATCTACAGATCACGAGTAGGGGACTCTAAACACTACAGAGTACAGAGCGAAAGCTTATCACGTGATTTCTCGTCAAAGTTGCAGGATGCGATAAAGCATAACCTCTGTCAAAACACCGCGCACGCGCGCCGAGTTCAAATTATCGTGGTGATGAGATACATTCAAAAAAATGAACCAACTGAAACCGGGGACGAAATCTTACACCGGGGACAAAACGGGGACATGTTTCTGAGTGGGTACAGTTGTCCGAAAAAGGGGACAGTAACTGGGCGGTAATCATTAGAACAGTCTACTTTATTTTCTTTGGGACAGGGATGATGGCTGTGTGTTTGAAGGAGGTGGGGACAGATGAAACTCTCAGAGATTTGTTAAAAATACATGTATCCGTAAAGACAGCAGCTAGCTGGTCGCAACATGTTTTTAAAACGCGACCGGAGACTCCGTCTGGGCCAGGTGCTTTGCTGATGCTGAGTCGGGAAAAAGTCCCAGTCTCACGTCATCCTCGGAGAGCCTCAGGCTGGAGTCTTGCGGCGCTGTGGGGGGTCGCACGGGCCTGTCAGTGTTAGCGAGCTCAAAGCGAGAGAAAAACACGTTCAACTCATCCGGGAGTGAAGCGGCGGTAGCTGTGGCCGCATGTGTATGGGGTTTGTAGTCTGTGATCAGCTGAATACCCTGCCACATCCGACGAGCGTCTGCTGTGCCATTAAACTGAGAGTCCAGTTTGTGGGCGTACTGGCGCTTTGCGTATTTAAAGGCTTTTCGGAGATCATACCTGCTCTTTTTGTATGCCTGTGTATCTCTAAAGTCAAACGCACTGCTGCGCTCACGGATCCGCCGGCGTACTTCAGCACACATCCAGGGCTTCTGGTTGGGAAATACGCGTACAGACTTTGCGGGTAGGCCGTCATCCACACATTTCCCGATGAAGCCTGTGACAACTGCGGCATACTCGTCCATATTCTCTGAGGATTCTTTGAAAACATCCCAATCCACAGATTCACAGCAGTCCCTAAGTTTCTCCTCCGCTTCCGGGGTCCAACAGTGCACCTCTCGCAAGACCGGCTCTGCGCGCTTCAACTGCTGCTTGTAAACAGAATGGAGCAGCACAGAGCAGTGGTCTGACTGCCCGAGGTTCGGCCGCGGGAGCGAGCGATACTCATTTTTGTGTGCGGTGTAGCAGTGGTCCAACGTATTTGCACCCCTGGTGGGACAGGAAACGTTTTGGTAGTACTTGGGGTAAACAGACCTGAAGCTGAAATAAAAATGGACGTTTACAATAAATAGCCAGGAGCTTAAAAAATATTTCAATTACATCTTAGTAGAGGATCATTTTTGAGCATTCCGGAAAAAGGCCAGAAACATCCATCCAATCCACTCATCCACACATTTACTTAACTCATTTGATCCATTACAGGGTTGCAGAAAGCCAATGCCTACTGAGATGCAAATAGAAGCAAGGGAAGCTGTCAAACACCAGGCACAATTACTGACATCAGAACAATTGTGTGACACCAATCAACTTAACATGATAATCTTTGGGACATGAAAAAAACAACCAACAACACAGTGGAAGAACATGAAATCTTGGGTCTCAGAAACTCTTCATTAACATGCCATCCAGGTTAAGAAAAAAAAACAGAACTTTTCTATAAACAGGTAGCTCCTCTCAAACAGCACCCTAATGGTGTTTAGAAATTCAGCGTCTGAAGCTCCTGCTCATGGAACACTTTGAATTTGTAAAGCTGCTGGTTAACTTTATCCAAGACCGAGCTATTTATCTGTAAACTATACAAAAATATAAAAATATTTAAAGAGGGCCATTGAGTTCTTATTGTTCCATCCACCCATCAGTTTATTCCATTTTTTTAAAGAATCACTGGTGGAAAGCTAAATCCCAGCAGAATGGTATGTAAGGCTGGAACTGATCATGGACAGGGCACTGGTCCACTGCAGAGCACAATTACACTCATACACTACCATAATCACTCATGCCAGTCGGCAATCAAAATAAGCTTCACATCTTCACGATATTACAGTGGATTCAGAAAATATTCAGACTCCTTCATTTTTACAGCACTTTGTGCTGTAGATTGATTTTTAAATTGATAAACTTGCAAATTTTTGCCCGTTACTCTACACTCAAAAACCCATAATGACAAAAAGAAAACATATGTTCAAATAGGTTTGCAAATTCAATAAATCAAAAACTGAAATCTCTCATTCATATAAGTATTCAGATGGCTTGCTGTGGCACTACAAATTGTGGTCAAGTGCATCCGGTCTTTAATTATTCTTAAAATGTATCCCAAACTTGATTCTAAACTGTGACAAAATTAATTGATTGGACATTGTTTAGAAAGGCACACACACATATATATATATATATATATATATATATATATATATATATATATATATATATATATATATATATATATATATATATATATTCACGGCATTCGAAGTCTGTGTCACAATCTGTTAGTGTGGGTGGTTACCTACCAGGTAACGCTTTGTGGTTGGCCAGCAATCTGCTAACATCCGCCACGGTGCCCTGATTGCTGGCCAACCACAAAGCGTTACCTGGTAGGTAACCACCCACACTAACAGATTGTGACACAGACTTCGAATGCCGTGAATGTAATTACCCCGATCTACATGCTGTCAAATAAACGAACCACACACCGTGGCGCAACGTTAGGGGCATCGCCTTTGACGCTGACGTCCGAGGTTCGATTCCCGAGAGGGAGTGCAGTGGAGTGTGTACACCTGATGAGCCCAGAATGAGGGCGAAACACGTGTCGTGTACTCTTTGCATTTATTTGACAGTAAACTATTGCAACCATATATATATATATATATATATATATATATATATATATATATATATATATATATATTATGGGGTGCCAAACAAGCAATTACAATGATTTTCGGAATATATAAAGTCAGCGTCGGAATATATAAAGTCATTCCTGAATATATAAAGTCAAAACTTGAATATATAAAGTCAGCATCGGAATATATAAAATAATTCTTGAATATATAAAGTCAGCATCGGAATATATAAAGTAATTAATTCTTAAATATATAAAGTCAGCGTTGAACTATATAAAATCATTCCTGAATATATAAAGTCAGCGTCGGAATATATAAAGTCATTCCTGAATATATAAAGTCAAGACTTGAATAGATAAAGTCAGCATCGGAATATATAAAGTAATTCTTGAATATATTACATCAGCATCGGAATTTATAAAATAATTCTTGAATATATAAAGTCAGCGTTGGAATATATAAAATCATTCCTGAAAATATAAAGTTAGTGTCAGAATATATAAAGTCATTCCTGAATATATAAAGTCAGCATCGGAATATATAAAGTCACTCCCGAATATATAAAGTCAAAGCCTGATAATATAAAGTCAGCGTCAGAATATATAAAGTCATTCCTGAATATATAAAGTCAAAACTTGAATATATAATGTCAGAGTCAGAATATATAAAGTCATTCCTGAATATATAAAGACAGAATTAGAATATATAAAGTCATTACCGAATATATAAAGTCAGCATTGGAATATATAAAGTCATTCCTGAATATATAAAGTCAGAGTTAGAATATATAAAGTCATTACTGAATATATAAAGTCAGTATCGGAATATATAACCTCATTCCTGAATATATAAATTTAAAGTCCGATTATATCGATATTGATTGAAACGACTCAGGCACATTTTTAGTAAACTCAATGAGTTCCTAATACAACATAATGAAATAAGTTAACAAAAACATCTTCAGAAAAATATTTTTTAAAAAACCCACTGTTCAGTTAATTCATTCAAAATGATGTATGTGCCCAGCATTTTGAACACTTTATTTATTCTTTTTATATGGGCACATTTTTGGACGAACCTCACAAGACCAATCGACTCTGAGTGGCTTCTATCGAAGTTTACCTTTCACTAGTACGACTGAAATGACATGCACAGAAATTTAATATATTCAGGAATGATTTTATATATTCCAACACTGACTTTATATATTCAAAAATGACTTTATATATTCCGACACTGACTTTATATAATCAGGCTTTGACATTATATATAATTGGGAATATTTTATATATTCCGACAGAGACTTTATATAATCAGGCTTTGACATTATATATAATTGGGAATTATTTTATATATTCTGATGCTTGACTTTATATATTCAGGAATGACTTTATATATTCAGGAATGACTTTATATAATCAGGCTTTGACTTTATATATTCGGGAGTGACTTTATATATTCCGACGCTGACTTTATATATTCAGGAATTACTTTATATATTCGTAAATGACTTTATATGTTCAGGTTTTGACTTTATATATTCAAGAATGACTTTATATATTCCGATGATAACTTTATATAATCAGGTTTTGGTGTTATATATTCAGAACACTGACTTTATATATTCCGAAAATCATTATATTTGCCTGTTTGGCACCCCATAATATATATATATATATATATATATATATATATATATATATATATATATATATATATACACAGTATATATAAGGTCCACAATTCATGCAGGACAATCACCATGCCATGAAGTCCATCAAAGTCTCTGTAGACATCTGCATTCAGATCTGTGTTTAGGCACAGATCAGGGAAAGGGCAGAAAATCATCTCTAATACTTTGAGTGCTCAATAATTGTGAAATGGAAGACATTTGGAACCACCAGGACTCTTCTTAGAGTTGACCATCTCACCAAACTAAGTAAATAGGAAAGAAGGGCATTGGTCAGGGTGGTGACCCAGAACCCAGTAGTGACTCTCTTAGGGTGTCAGAAGTCTTTTGCTGAAATGGGAAAATCTTTCAGAACCTCGACCATCTCAGCAGCACTCCATTAATTAGGCATTTATGGTAGAGTGGTTGGATGAAAGCCATTCTTGAGTAAACAGCATTTGTCAATCCAATTGAAGTTTATCAAACAGCATTTAAGGATTCTCTAGTCTGATGAGACAAACATTTAACTATCTGGGCAGAACAACAAGCACTGTGTCAGGCGAAAACCAGCTCATCACCTGCCTAATACCATCCCTCCGGTGAAGCATGGTGCTGGAGACTTAACCAAGAAGACTCAAATGTGTAATTCTGCCAAAGGGGCTTCTACAAAGTATAGGAATTAAGGGTCTGAATACTTATATGAAGAAGAGACTTCTATTTTTGATTTCTAATAAACATGCAGACTTTTCATTATGGGATATTGAGTGTAGAATAATGGTTAAAATGAAATCTACAACACAATAGAAAGTGAAACACTTAACTACAGAAAAACAAAATCGCGTGCTGAAAACCCATATAACAGGTAAAGAAACAATAGGACAGGTTGAAAGGTGCAGTAAGCAGGAAGTTGGGTAGCTCACCTGCAAGAATGTCCTCATAGGATCTATGAAAAACTGAAGATTTCCAATTAAAGGCACTGCCGTTGGACCTGGAGGTCTCTTATACTTCGGAAACCAAAGCCTAAAGACTTCATAAAGCAACAAAAATGCGGCTCCGAACACAAGAGCAGCTGTAACGGCTTGATATGAATTGCCCGCGGGAATAAACTCAGCGAGTGACAACTCCATGTTTCTCAACAGCAGCACCGCACTTCTTTCCTTGTTGAGGTGACAAAAATGAACTAAATATTGGGTGTGGCGGATGACCTTCAAGTACTACATTCGTGTGACGTCATGGCTTTTGCCTGTGTCCCTGAGTGGTCAACCTTCAAACTGTTGGTTTACTTCTGATATCAGCAAACGGTTGCAAGAAGTAACCGTTCTGGTCTTGACACGTTTTTAGGTCCATCAAGTAATACTACATTTATTATTTCTCATAGTTTACAAGATGAAAATCAGAACTGTGCACAAACGCTTTTTCCTTCCCACAATGCATACATTTAGTACAGGTGAGCGCTCTTTGATCCGCATAATCCAATTCAAGTGCGGATACCAAATTGGGGTGATGGCAGTGGGTCGGAATCTACAAGGGTGGCACGGGACACAGCGTGGGGAAAAAAAAAACGGACAAGGCGCCAGTCCACTTCTGGGAAAACACATACACACGATCAGTGACGAGACTGAAGTTGGCTACTTATTCACAGCCCTTTATTCGGCTGGCTACTTATTTGCAGATCAGTATTCTAGTGACAGTACCAGACAACAGTACAATTTTTTAAAGGGCTCTTTCCGACTTTGTTTAATCAAATACGGATTTGCGCAAATGGACAATTACGGCATGTAAGTTTTAACGGCGTCTCCCTTAGCTGCTCCGTTACACTTCTAAGTGATTAGATGATGGCAGTGGACAAGGGCACTGGTTAGGAATACACAGGACGTCTGCACCACCACATTCTCACTGTGCCGCCGTGCACGAGTAAGTGCGTAAGAGCTTAGCTTTAGACTGACACCAACTTAGCTTGCTCCATTCTAATAGGAGAAGCAGTCAAATTGTGCCGTCAGAATTTGTGGGGAGCTACATTCCTGGACAGAGCAATGCTAGAGAAAAGCAAAAGGGTCTTGCTCTAGACCTATAATGACAGGCTACTCTTGTGACTTTTTTAGCCACAGGACCTTGTGTTATCCATTCAGGGGAAGCTGTGGTAGAGGTCTGCGCGAGACTGATTTTTTAAACCCGCTCGCTTCCGCATACACCTAACCTCCTTGTCCCGCTCCCTCCCGCAGATCCACATTGCTTCCATTAAGGAAAAAGTCATGTGTGGTTGACAAGCCTGTTTAACTTGATGTATAAGGAGATCGCTGAAGGTTTCCCCTCTTTGTCCCAGTTGTCCTTTTCATATTTTTTGCGAAGAGTCTGCTTCATCATTATTTAATACATATCTTCCGAATGGAATTAAATAATAATTTCTGAGCACAAGTCCCCACCTCTTTTTCACAGAAAGGAACAAAAATGAGTAGTGTATAAGTAACATGCGTTATTAAAGCTTTGTAAGAAGGCAACCGTTTACTGTTCTATGTTGAAATAAAGTACGATCTGTATACAGGTGTCTTTATATATCTTAATGTTTGTCTGTCCAGGATTTTAAATCACCTTTTGAACTATTGACCTGAAATTTGGAACACATATACTACGTGACGTCTACTATCCGCTTTTGTGATAATGATTGGCCTCCAAGGTTATTACGCTTTTTATTTTTATTTTATTTTATTGTAGAATCAACTCTCGGCAGCGTACGGGCGCCGTTCTCATTCTTTCGCCGTCAATTCCCCTACCTCTTTTTTATCTTGAATAATTCTTGATGCAGGTTGAAGACTTAAGTGCCAGTTTAGATGAAAAATTAAAGCAAACGTACTAATTGCAACACAAACACTGCCTTAATCAGTTTTAACGCGAAGAGATGCCGACGAAAGAAGAGAAGAAGCGGTGAGTGGAGAAAAGAAGAGCTGCTCAGAAAGCAGCAAGCGCATCAACCTCAGAGCAAACGAATGGTAAACGTACAGAGAAAGAGTTTGAAAATCTAGGAATGCTTAAGTCATTAAGTGTATTCACTGCACATTATCGTGCTGTGCGCCATTACTGGTATGTTAATAATTGCTATACATTCCACACGACACGGAAGGTAGGTGCTGCCAAGTACAAGTCGCAAATATAAGTTTTGCTTAAAACATAAACTTTCCTAGTCGTCATATTACTTGCAGATTAACAAACGCTCTCCACGTTCTCACAGTACTTTTTTCTTATCAATACAAGCAAACTGTAACCAAGCAAAGCACTCTGAACGTACAGGCATCTCCTCGTCTACTCGCAGGCTCTGAAATGAAAGAGGGAGTTACCAGCTGAAATGAAAAGAAAGAGGCAGCTGACCAGTGAACTTCACTGCACTCTTTGATTTACTGCAATTGCATTACAGATTATTACAAATCTCTTCTGGTCCCTGCGCCTTTATGATCTTCTTAAATAAAAGATACAAAGACAGAAATATTGCTCCTTTGTAGATATGGTGACCATCCGTCCCCGTTTTCCGTGGACAGTCCACTTTTTCGGACAAATGTCCCCGTTTTGTCCCCGGTTTAAGATTTCATCCCTGGTTTCAGTTGGTTCACTTTTTTGAATGTATCTCATCACCACGATAATTTGAACTCGGCGCGCGTGCGCGGTGTTTTGACGGAGGTTATGCTTTACCGCATCCTGCAACTTTGACGAGAAATCACGTGACACGTGATAAGTTTTCGCTGTAGTGTTTAGAGTCCCTACTCGTGATCTGTAGATTCTAGGCGAACCCCTCCCCCACCCCCACGCCCACCCCCACCCCCAAACCCCCATGTCCCCGGATTGGCCCAAAAAAATCTGGTCACCTTATTTTAGAGTACAGTATGTGGATAAGTGTTCTGCGGTGGGTTGGCACCCTGCCCGGGATTGGTTCCTGCCTTGTGTTGGCTGGGATTGGCTCCAGCAGACCCCCGTGACCCTGTGTTTGGATTCAGCGGGTTTGAAGATGGATGGATGGATGGATAAGAGTTGGTGCTGAACAGTTTGGTGACAAGTTTTTTCGGATATCGTAACATCTGATTCTAAATCAGTTGTCGCATCATTGAATGGTTTCAGAAAAGAGTATGTTTTAGTTGATGTGGTCAATAGTCAAATTCCTGCAACACTGAATCAGCACTATATCTTCTCTCCACAGGCTGTTTGAGTGGCTACTGGGAGAATCGTATTAAGAGTGTGGCCACTACAGTTTAATCTGGTGTAGCCGCGCAAAGCATTGATCGTGCTTGAGCCTTGGTCAGTTACCCGTCAATTCCAAAAACTCAAACAGTAAAACGCAAACACCCATTTAAATCATGCTGGCTTCAAACGGAGTCGCAAAAAGCACCCTTTGACACAAGACTGTAGCTCTCATTAATGTAATGGATTGTAACAGATATGAAAGAGGGTTTCTCAGTGTTTTCGGTCCAAATATCAGTTGTTACAGCACACCCATAATTATTGACGGTCTCTAGCATGTCACATACAATATCCTTTCTCAGTTTTTGGCATTTTCTACCACGTGCCGCGATACAGTAGTCGGATTGGGGCAGACTCTCTTTAAACCTCAGACTTCCAAATTTTGGCTGCCGTGTCCAAGTACTGCTCAAGATGAATGCAGCCCTGTTGAAAAGCCCAATATCCTTGCAAACAAAATTCGCTCATTTATCCTGTGCGGAGTACCCAGAGGAAACCCACGCAGATAACATGCAAACTCCACGCAGGGAGGACCCGGGAAGTGAACCCGGGTCTCCATACTGTGAGGCAGCAGTGCTACCCACTGCGCCACTCATATTTATTCATTCAGCATTTTTTCTTATGCTGTAGCAAAACATTTCCAAAGTCAAAATAAACCATTTTATGTAGACATTTAATTGAGGAAGAAAATCTCCAAAGTTAGTGTTTACATAAGTATTTAAACCTCTGTGCTTTGGAAGCTCCAGGTTTACACCAATGACAAATTAATTACAAAGGTGGAAGTCATTTGACAGTCATAATTAAATATAATGAGGTGCTACTTGTGAGTTCTTTCTTTCTCTCTGGATATAAAAAGCCCCCTTCGTAGGGGCCGTAGTCTTTGCTGGACAGTCACTGAAAAAATGAAGAGAGAGGCGCATTCTGCTGATGTGAGAAACAAAGTTATTGAAATGCACAAGGTAACAGGAAATGACTATAAAAATATCAGAGTTTGAATGTCCCATTGTGCACTGCTGGATCCATCATCAGAAAGTGGAAGGTTCATCACAGCACCCAGACTCTTACTAGAACAGGCCATCCCTCAAAACTGAACATCAGAGTCAGACATCAACTGGTGGGAGGGGAGACTAGAAATCCAACCGTCACTTTCAGATGTTTGCAATGCTTTTTGGCTGAAACTGGAGTGAAGGTGCAGGGGTCCACAATTTCAAGAGCTCTTCATTAAACAGGCCTCTACAGGAGAGTGGCAAGAAAGAAGCCATTCCTTAAGATGGTCCACATAAAAGGTCATACGGCGTTTCCCAGTTAAGATGTGGGGAGAAGGTTTTATGGTCAGATGAAACCAAAACAGAACTTTTTGCTCAGACTTCAAAGAGGTACAGAATGTGTGGCATAAAACAAACCCATGCCACAAGAAACACCAGACCTACAGTGGAATATAGTCGTGGCAGCATCTTGCTCTGGGGATGTGTTTCATGTGCTGGGACTGAAAATTTTGTCAGAGTTGAAGGGACAATAGATGGGCACAAATACCACACAATATTGCAGGAGAACTTGTTCCAGTCTGCTATGAATTTAAAGCTCGGGAGAAGATTCATCTTTCAAGATGACAATGACCCTAAGGATTAGGCCAAAGTGACACCAGAATGGCTCAAAAACAGATAGGTGAATGTTTTGGAATGGCCAAGTCAAAGCCCTGATCTTAACCCTGTTGAGAATCAGTGGCACTGTTTGAATACTGCTGTTCAGAGACACCATCCCACCAACATAGACGGTACCTAGAAATCATGCCAAGAAGAAGAAGGGAAGAATCACACCTGAGCAATGTGCAGAACTGGGGCATATTTACATACCCCAAAAGAATGAAGGCTGTTACTGCAGCAAAAAGGTTCTTAACAAAGTATTAATGTGTTGGGCTTGAATACTTAGGCAAACAATCACTTTGGAGTTTTTCTTTAGTTAAATATGTACAGAAAAGGGTTTATTTGAAGTTTGACAATGTTTTGTTACAGCACAAGAGTTCACATTAAAAATACCAAATGGATAAATATGTGGACAAATCTTTTGTCATGCAGAAAATTAGGATGACTTTTAAAGTGATTGAATATTTTTGCACGTCACTATATGTTTGTGAAAGGGCTTTTTGGTAATTATTTTTACCAGTATTTTCCCTTAATTCTGAAATGATCACAGGGCTGAAGTTAGGTACCCATTTGGCTGGCATTTTATTCACTCCTTGCTACTCCCGGTATATACTTGCAGTCAGCTACTTATTCACACAGCTTTTGCAAACCAGCTTATTATTCTATTATAACAGCAATGCAAAATATTCTACAGTGTGTACATTAATCGGCATCATTACAAACTGATCCATTATTTGAAAAAATAAATATTCCACATTTTGGTCCTGCACAGGTCAAAAATGTTAAACTCTAATTTAACAAAGGAATCTGTCCTGGACAAGTTTATATTATGCCAATGTCACAAAACTATGAAAATCAAGGTGGTCCAACATGATTTAACACTTTACAGTGCCCATTAAATATCGCAGTAAATCCCATTTATCTGATATTGGAGTGGGAATACTTTGTCAGTTTCACCCCAGTACTCGCACTGGGCAGAGCAAAACTCTGCTGCATCTTAAAAAACGCATCTTCCTTGTCACAAAACTGTGAAAGGTAAGGTGGCCCAATGTGATGTAACTGACCCATGCAGGTCCTAACTGTTAAATGTTTAGCTTTTCAAAGAATTGACACATTTAGTCAATTAATATACACATTGTAGATGTGCAAACATTGCGCTTAGGGCTTTGCACTTTCAACCCTTTGTTTGTGGGTTCAAGTCCTGAGACTGACATTGTGTGACCATGAGCAAGTCACTTCACTTGTCTGTGCAGCATGGTGTGGGGTCGCCGGGCATAATAAATCTAACTAGAAGTAACTAAATGTTATGTTGCATAAAGACGTCAATCGTAAATGTTGAATATTTTGCCTTTAGAATATGTAACTGCTTTGCAAACGCTGTGTGAAAGTACAGCTGCGGGTTGCAAGCAAGCATGTAGAGGGGACCGAATAATAAGACGGCCGAATATGTAGCTAACTTCAGCCTTGTGTTCATTACAGACTCAAGGGTAGATTCTGTTAAATAGTAATAATAACCACCAAGTCCTTTCACAAACGTATTGTGCAGAAAACATATATGGTGCAGTTTAAACACAAATGTGTCTCCTAGACACTTCTCTTTACACTCCATGACTCTGCAGCCCTTGTGTTCCTGTTTCTTGCCACTTGCCATCTTTCCGCTGAAGATCACGTGAACAACCAATATAGTTGCACGCAGAACCGATATAGTTCATACACAGAGTTGTGATTGGGTGCGAACGCATAACCAATATGTTTCATACGCGAAACCGATATAGTACACGCATACAACCAATAGAGTTCAAGCGCAAAATCGACAGGTTACCCACATCAAACCAGTATAAGATGTGCATGAAACCAATATAGTGCATACGCAAATCCATTGTTAGACCGACACAGAACGCAACCCAATATTGTTCATACGCAAACCGATAACATGCAAGCGTAAACCAATACACTTCATTATTATTATAATTAATTAATTCATACACAAACCAATAACAAACGTACTGGAACCAGTGATACACACACGCAAATAAATATAGTTCATATGCAAACCAGTGGTATGCACGTACAAACGGATATAGTTCATGCACAAACCGATAATATATAGACACGAACCAATATAGTTCATATGAATGAAACCAGTATTGTACACACGCAAACCAATGAAGTATGCACGCAAACCGATAGTAAATATTCATAAACCAATAGTGTTCACACGTAAACAAATAGATTACACACAGAAATATATGACTTATGGCCTGTTTGGCCCCTCATACTTTTGAAGTCAATGCCGTTCATTATTTATTAGGTTTCTTTACCAGATCTTATGTAAAACGTGTGTCACCATGTTTTTTTTATAAGTTTTTTTCCAGCATTTGCCAATCTTTGTAGATAGCCAAGTAAGTTTCAAAGGTACGTTTCAAAGTATAACATCATCTGATGGAAATATAGTATATATAATAAATTGGGAAAAGCAGGCTTTCAAATACAGTACTGTGCAAAAGTTTTAGGCAGGTGTGAAAAAATGCTGTAAACAAAGAATGCTTTCAGAAATATAAATAATGATTGTTTATTGTTATCAATTTACAAAATGCAAAGTGAGCGAACAAAAGAAAAATCTAAGTCAAATCAATATTTGGTGTTCCTACCTTCTGCCTTCAAACCAGCATCAATTCTTATAGGTACACTTGCACAAAGTCAGGGATTTTGTAGGATTATACTCAGGTGTCTGATCAACCAATTATACCAAACAGGTGCTAATGATCATCAATGTCACACGTAGGTCGAAACACAGTCATTAATTGAAACAGAAACAGCTGTGAAGGAGGCTTAAAAGTGGGTGAGGAACAGTCAAACTCTGCTACCAAGGTGAGGTTGTGGAAGACAGTTTCATGTCATGGCAAGATTGAGCACAACAACAAGACACAAGGTAGTTCTACTGCATCAGCAAGGTCTCTCCCAGACAAAGATTTCAAAGCAGACTGGGGTTTCAAGATGTGCTGTTCAAGCTCTTTTGAAGAAGCACAAAGAAACGGGCAACGTTGAGGATCGTAGACGCAGTGGTCGGCCAAGGAAACTTAGTGCAGCAGATGAAAGACACATCAAGCTTATTACCCTTCAAAATTGGAAGATGTCCAGCAGTGCCATCAACTCAGAACTGGCAGAAACCAGTGGGACCCAGGTATACCCATCTACTGTCCGGAGAAGTTTGGCCAGAAGTGGTCTTCATGGAAGAGTTGCAGCCAAAAAGCCATATCTCCGACGTGGAAACAAGGCCAAGCGACTCAAGTATGCACGAAAATATAGGAACTGGGGTGCAGAAAAATGTCAGCAGGTGCTCTGGACTGATGAGTCAAAATTTGAAATATTTAGCTGTAGCAGAAGGCAGTTTGTTCGTCGAAGGGCTAGACAGCGGTACAATAATGAGAGTCTGAAGGCAACAGTGAAGCATGGTGGAGGTTCCTTGAACGTTTGGGGCTGCATTTCTGCAAATGGAGTTGGAGATTTGGTCAGGATTAATGGTGTTCTCAATGCTGAGAAATACATGCAGATACTTATCCATCATGCAATACCATCAGGGAGGCGTATGATTGGCCCCAAATTTATTCTGCAGCAGGACAACGACCCCAAACATACAGCCAAAGTCATTAAGAACTATCTTCAGCATAAAGAACAACAAGAATTCCTAAAAGTGATGGTATGGCCCCCACAGAGCCCTGATCTCAACATCATCGAGTGTGTCTGGGATTACATGAAGAGACAGAAGGATGTGAGGAAGCCTACATCCACAGAAGATCTGTGGTTAGTTCTCCAAGATGTTTGGAACAACCTACCAGCCGAGTTCCTTCAAAAACTGTGTGCAAGTGTACCTAGAAGAATTGATGCTGTTTTGAAGGCAAAGGGTGGTCACACCAAATATTGATTTGATTTAGATTTCTCTTTTGTTCATTCACTGCATTTTGTTGATTGATGAAAATAAGTGATTAACACTTCCATTTTTGAAAGCATTCTTTGTTTACAGCATTTTTTCACACCTGCTAAAACATTTGCACAGTACTGTATAATATTTACCTGATAATGACATGAGTATTCGTTTAATAATCTTTCAGATCAGATCTTCATAAAAATACCAATAAAGAAAAGCATTGAACAAAAATAAATTAGAACACCTCTTTGCAATTAGCCAAGAACAAAAACCAACTATCAATGCTGCGCGTTCAATTAGTGCATAAAAATGCCGTATACAATTTTACTCAGATAGCTTTCAAAGTAAAATTTGTTAACTTTTCATTAATAACAAATGCTCATATCTCTGAGCTTTTTAATGTTGTCTAAACGAGTTTATTTAGTGAAAAATGGGGTGAAATTAACCACATTTGTATTTTCTAATTAATAAACACCAATGGAGTCAATAACTGGACCAACTGGACTGCACTATATATTTCAGTAGTAGATGGCTGTGAAGGATCGTCTGTAAATTTGGAGCAAGTTTAAGTGGAAAAAAGAACAAAACAAACAACATTTTCACTATTTTTTTCAACAAAAAATGTGTATGTGAGCAAACAGGCGAAGACCAACAGGGGAATGGGACAAGAGTGGAGAGTAGCTTGCAAATATTTGAGCAAACTGTTGTGCAAAGACTGGTGATCATATGCGATTTAAAATGACTTGCACCAATGAAATCTGAAATTATTGTGTAATGTGAACCATCCTTAAGGCATCATAATATATTTTAATAAACTGATGTGACTGAGACATGTTATGAGAGCATTGGGAGGAGTTTTTTATTTTTGATCCTGCCAGTGAATGCACATGAGGAGCTTCACACCGCCTTCAAGATGCCTGTTTACGATTTTGCTGCAGATGCCTAAGGTACTCACACAATTGCCCATATGGTTAATCCTGCCCTGCTTTGAGAAGATTCACCAGTGCTGGATCTATCATATGTAGAACACTGTTGGAGAGAGCAGAACTGGTGGGAATGAAATGTAGATGGGCTGGATACAAATATTGGTCTGACAATTTCAGAACAACAAGGGGGGCATTCGATTATGGTAACATCATAAAAACATAAAAATGTTTCAACAGGCTGCACCAATTTACAAAAAAGGTAGCTCTTTATTTAACCCTTTAGCCTAATAGGTATTGTACAATGATAGTGACTGTCATGAATATGAAAAGCCCCTCAAGTGAAGGATGACCAGAATCTTTGGCTTGTGCACAGAAAAGCAACAAAGAAAAGGGTCTATTTTCAGAATCTCAAAAATTCAAAGGTTCACAAGAGCAGAAAATCGGTACAAAGGAGTTGCCAAAAGGCAAGCCAAAGGCAAACAAGTCCTAATATGAAAATGCAGTAACAGAATCCAATAATTAGAGCAAAGTAAATAAAAACTCCAACAGACTTCAATGTGTCATGTCTGGACTCTCCTCTGCTTTGATCTAAATAATTTGAGGGAAGACACAGATATGTTGATATCATGGTGGCCCCGCCTCCTGGGGCACCACCCATAAAGAACATGGAGCGTAAGTAAATTTAAAGAGATAGTATATAATTATAAAAAGAAAATACATCAAAATATAACACATAGCAAGTCAGAAACAGCAAAAACAACAGTAAAATACATAAACATATGTTATACCATAAAGTGAAAGTACAATTATAATCTTATTTTAGCAACCTTCCCTGTGAGTAGAAGGGCACAGAGGACATAGACTTTATCAACAGGTTTTCTGTTGGCCAATCTCAAATAAGAAATCAGAACAGTGCAATTTAAATTGATTACAGAATAAATACTTCATTGGACTGTTTACAGTCTAAACTAACACCTCTCCTTTGCTAAGGCCACAGAGAACACCCTAACTAAATGGGCTTTGGTGTTTTTGTTTGCCCACAAAGTATACCATAACTAAAGACTGTAGATCGCACCAACTTTTTACCAGACCCACAGTGTGCAAACTTTCACTTTGGGTGGGTGTTTGCCGCATGACTGCTAACTCAGTTCCATTCATCTCTCTCTGACCCAACCTGTGGCTTAGCATCTCTCACTCCTTCATCACTTTGAATAAGATCTCAATAGTGCAGTGTGTTAATGCTGCTTCAGATTTTGCTTACAGCTGTGCTGAGTGTTTAAATGTCCATGGAGGCTTGGTGGCTCTTGTGTTTTCTGAAGTGCATCCCTTCATTTCACTTTCACTTGACTGCCAATATAATTCCAGTGCTTGCCACCTACAAATATTTTCAGCTGTCTCGTTCATTATAGGCTGCGTTAATAATGGAGTCAAGTCAGAGTACAGAAAACTTGTGGAGGACTTTGTCTTATGATAAAGGGAAAACCACCAGCACTCAGCATCAGCAAGACAAAAGAGCTAGTGGCAGACATCCAGTGAAGCAAAGAGCTTCCGAGACCAGTCACCAATAAGGAGGAGGATGTGGAAGTGGTGCAGCGCTACAAGTACCTGGGGGGTTTATATGAACAGCAAACTAGAATATTCTGACAATACAGTGGCACTGTACATGAAGGGACAGAGCAAACTGTACTCCTTGAGGATACTCTGTTGATGTACGCAGTGAGATGCTGGAAATGTTTTATCAGTCAGTAGTAGCCAGTGTGGTGTTCTATGCTGCAGTCTCCTGGGGAAGCAATTGAGCTCAAAAAATGCACAATGCCCAAACAAACTTATCAAGAAAGCCTGCTCCATCACAGGGCAAACCCTGGACACACTGGAAGCTCTTGTGGAAAACAGGATGATGGCAAAATTGGATGCCTAATGAATTCCCTTCATTCCCTCCAGGAGGTGCTCTCTTGGGTCACTTTTGCCCACAGGCTCATTCCATGATAGTGTGCTAAGAAGTGCCTTGGGTGATCTTTTCTGCCAGCTGCTATCAGGCAATTTAATGCTTCCTCTCGACACCACAAACTAAATTCTGATACTCATTTAAGTTCATTTTGCAATTTTATATTCAGTTTGCTGTTTCTGCACAATATACATTATTGATTGATTGGTTGATTGATCGATTGATTGAATTATTTGTCCTGGCAGACAAATCCTGTTTTTTTTTGTTTGTTTTTGCTGCTGTATGCATCTGAATTTCCCCTTGGGATTAATATAGTTCATCTAATCTAATCTAATCTTTCATAGTTCACAATATTTCTGATGTCCTCTTGTGGGTGATTCTCCAACTGGTAGAAGATCTTGACTGCTTTTTCATGGATTATTTGTATCATGGTAGGTGATGTAGTGTCTCTGTGGATCTGAATACTGACTATAAACTAGAGCAAGTTTTAATGTTTTGTTCTGTATTCTTTGGAGAGCTTAGATGTGGGTGTTTGCTGCATATGTTTGATGCATTTTGAACTTCTGCTGTTGGGGACAATTTCATTGCAGCTCTTTTTGACTTTAGCAATCTTGGACCTGATGTGTTGGGTTCAATATTACAACAAGGTATTTCATTGAGTTCAACAAGAGGATGCTCTTATTGAATATGGTGTCTTTACCTTTTGAAGAGTGTAGTCTTTTGATCAGTAGGATTTTTGTCTGAAATGATCACAATGCATCAAGTCTGGAACCAAGTTAGTAAGGCATTGATTGCTTCTTACAGTCTTTTAGTGATAATCCTGGTTTGTCTAGATTTGTAAAGAATTTCCATGTCATCTGTATGTTGAGTCATCATGATCTCTTCTGATCTGGGTATGTCACTGACTCATTTTTTGACATGAAAATAAAATTAATTCAACACAGTTTAACTATTTCATATTAAACATTGTAGCTTTTCTCGTCCAATTCAACAAGAGTGTGACTGGTTTGCCAACTGATATGTGCTTCCATATTGAACTGAACAAAACTCAAATGAAACAAACTATAGTAATGTATCCTTTGCATTATTTGTCAAGTTTAATGTCATGTGTCAGTGTGTACCATTTAAACAACTAGATCTTCATGTCACAACAGAACCGCACAAATAAGCAGCAGAAAAATATCGCCAAACTCATCCTCATCAGAAATCAGTTGACAGTGAAGAAGAGAACAGGGAAAACACCAGTAAATAGTGTCCCTCCTAAGAACTTAATTTGAGTTTCTATAAAATTGAATCCACCTAATCTGTGTTTTTAATGACCTTACAAAGCCTGCCCCTGTGAATTGCAAGGCAGGCCTACTAAATTCAAATGGATCAAGCTCAAGTCCAAATAAGACTCAGACAGCTAGAACAAGGAGAACATACAAACTCCAGAAAGATAATTGACAAGTCACGTAATTCAAACATTAAATTCATATACTATATAGTAAATAATAGAAATGAGTGGCATTGTTGATTATTGGTTTTTCATGATGGCTCAGAGTCCTGAGTTTAATCCCTGGTCCAGATACTCCCTGTGTGAAGTTAATACAATGTCACTGTGCCTGAATGGGCTTTGCTCTGGGTACTCTGATGATCCGTGGTAAATATGTATCAGACAGATTAAGTGGCGACTTTAAAATGGTTCCATATAACTCAGAGTTGGTGTGCATTAGTTAACCATGTGATGGATTGGTGCCTCATCCAGGGTTGTTTTCCAACATGTACCGCATGCTATTGCGATGGTCACTGGCTTCGTTCTCACCCTAATTAGATATGTGAGTTAGAAAAGAGATGGCTGGCTGGATGGATGGGTAAATGCCTTCAAGAATAATCTGCTGAAATCCAAATGAAAATGTAACACCATATTTGTTATGCTGGCACTTACACTTAAAAGTAGCTGTATAGATAATGCACTTTATCAATCCATATTACCTTGTTGTCTAGTTCAGGTTCGTAGATAGACAGTTTCTATATCGGCAGAATAATTAAAAGATAAAAACACAGTACAAATTAATTTAAAAGTAACCTCTCAAACAAGTAGGTATGGAGCCCCAAGGGAATGTGTGATGCTGGAGTCCATCTCCCGGGAGAGAGAAGAAGGGAAAAAAACAAGTGCAATTCATTACTTTTTAAAAACAGAACTCAGTACACTCTGTAAGTTCATTTTTTACCTCTTTTTGTTTGTTTCTATTCATTTTGAAATATCTCTGAACATATAACAAGCATGTGCTTGCTAACTAGGTTTCAGGGGACATTGTTAGACAGACACACTACTGCCTAGTTAATCTATCAATTTGTCCATTTTTAGAATTTGACAGGAATTATCTGTAGTCCTACAAAAACAAAACAGACTGGTGACAATCACTCCAGTCATGATGACATTTTTCAGAGATTGGGGCAGGGACAAATTATGGATGAGGATGTTACTGTTACCAAGGATGTTACCACAAGAGCCAACCAAAAGCCCTGGATGATGAGAGAAGTGCACAAGCTGCTTAAGATCAGAAATGCAGCCTTCAGATCTGGAGACAAGGCCGCCCTCAGGGTGGCCAGAGCTAACCTGTCTCGCGCTATAAGAAGAGCTAAGTGGGCATACGCGCAGAGGATTAACAAACACTTCAGCAGCACCAGAGACACATGTCATATGTGGCAGGGCATTCAGACAATTGCAAACTACAAGCCCAACCCACACAGCAGCAATGGTGATGCCTCCCTACCGGATGAGCTGAACAACTTCTTTGCACGGTTTGAGGCACAGAACAAAGAGCCTGTGAGAAAAGCAACACCTCCCTCCACTGACCAGGTACACTGTCTCTCCATAACTGACATGAAGAGGACTCTATCCAGAGTCAACCCACGCAAGGCTGCAGGACCTAACAACATATCTGGTCGTGTGCTCAAAGAATGTGCCAGTCAACTGGCTGGTGTCCTTACAGACATCTTCAACACATCTCTGAGCCAGTCGTCAGTCCCAGCATGCTTCAAGTCGACCACCATCATACCAGTGCCAAAGAAGTCATCAGTGACATGCTTGAATGACTACTGACTAGTTGCACTCACGCCAATCATAATGAAGTGCTTCGAAAGGTTAGTCATGTCACACATAAAGACTAATCTCCCTGCCTCCCTTGACCCTCTTCAGTTTGCATACCGCTCAAACAGGTCAACTGAGGATGCCGTATGCTCTGCCCTTCACCTCTCCCTGACACATCTGGATAAAAAAGACACATATGTCAGGATGCTATTCATAGACTTTAGCTCCGCCTTCAACACAATCATCCCTCAAAAGCTAGTTGTAAAACTGAGCAAGTTGGTCCTGAACACCACCCTCTGCAATTGGATCCTGGACTTCTTGACAGAGAGGCCCCAGTCAGTTTGGATGGGCTGCAACACTTCCAGCATCATCACACTGAGCACTGGAGCACCGCAGGGCTGCGTGCTTAGTTCACTGCTCTTCACCCTGCTGACTCACGACTGCACAGCCACGCATAACACCAACCACATCATTAAGTTTGCAGGTGATACAACAGTGCTGGGACTGATAAGCAGGGATGATGAAACAGCATACAGAGATAAGGTGGAATGGATGTCCGCATGGTGTGAAGACAACAATCTATCTCTCAATGTCGACAAGACAAAAGAGATAATCGTGGACTTCAGAAAATCACATCATGCCCACATCCCACTTAGCAGCAACGGTTTAGATGTGGAGACTGTTAGGAGTACCAAGTTCCTCAGTGTGCACATAACTAAGGAATTTATGTGGATGCATAACACCTCATCACTAATCAAGAAAACCCAGTAGAGACTACACTTCCTGAGGCGGCTGAAGCGAACAAGTCTTCCCCCTTCCATCCTCACCATGTTCTACAATGCACCATTGAGAGTGTTCTCACCAGCTGCATCACTGTCTGGTATGGCAACTGCAACATATCCAACCGCAAGTGCCTGCAAAGGATAATGAAGACAGCAGAGAACATTATTAGGGTGCCTCTCCCTTCACTACAGGACATATTTTACAAACGCAGTGTCCGCAAGGCCTGCAGCATTGTGCAGGACCCCTTACACCCCTCACATGGACTTTTCACACTTCTGCCATCCAAGAGAAGACACTGCAGCATCAGAGCCTGATCTGCCAGGCTGCAGGATAGTTTTTACCCCCAGGCTGTCAGACTCCTTAACACCAGGCTGCCCCCTGGGACCTTCCACACGGCCTCAACCACCTCTAAAAACAGAACTTTTATACATGCAAGCCACTTTCCTGTAAAGACGAGTATGCATGTAGAAAAGAACTGAAAATCTCATACTGACTTTTAAGTATTTTGACTTTTTTTTTTTATTATTTCACCTTATACAATTTCTTGTATTAGGAATTTGTTAGTTTTCGCATACCCCTTGGGGTCAGAGTGCAGGGTCAACCATTGTACAGCACCCCTAGAGCACAGCACAGATCCTTAGCCTCAGAGCCACCACTCCACCCTGCTCTGCTGTGAAGCATTCTGACCTGTCATTGTTTACACATGTCTTAAACAACTATTATCATACACTGATCTATATCTATTATTTATTTATTTATTTATTTATTATATTACATATCTATTGACTATATTTATGTATCTAGATTGCAAATACCATACATTGCATCAATGCTCACATTGCTTACTACACATCAATATTGCTGCTACTTCTTTGTCTTGTCTTTGCACAATGTCTTGTCTTGTTTGTGTTTTAATTTTAATTCTATTTTTAATTTATTATTTGCACTTGATGTTGTTACACTGTGGACTCTGAGCTTTGCAATTTCATCTATCTGTATACTTGTATATGTTTGAGATGACAATAAAGTTCGCTTTGACTTTGACATTAAACAGAATATACCAGATAGTCATGATTTCCTCTAGTTTGCATATCACTGCTACTAGTTCACAGTGGATGCCATATCTCTTGAACATCCCGGAACATCCAGATAATAAAAACCATCGTGCCAGAGTCCCATTGATAGACCTAACTCTGTTATACCTTCTGCAACTGGTATTTGGACTTAACAGCTCTCACCATGTGTGGATTATCAGTATCAAATCCTCTATAGTGATCCTCAACACAGGCACTCCACAGGGTAGTGTGCTGAACCCCCTTCTGTAGTCCTTGTTCATCTCTGACTGTGTGGTTGGACACAATTCCAAACTCCATCATTAAATCTGCTGATGACTCTATCACAGGCCTGTTCACCAACAATGACAAAGCAGTTTACAGAGAAGATGACTACTTACTCCACTGTTTTTTAAATTATTTTTTAGTTTTTATTTGTTTTATTTTTTATTTTTTTATTTAGTTTTAGTTTTTTTCCATCTTCTAATTTTAGCTTTTATTTTTTCGTAATTTTTGCTTTGCACCCTCCCCCTCTATAATCTATTGTCTATGGAGGGGGAGTAAAAGCTTTAGATTCATCAAAAATTTCAATCTCTGATTTTTGAAGGATCTCAACATTTTAGGGTCCCCTGATACCAAAAACATAGATACCTTGATGATGGGTATGTGTCTGTGTGTCACAGTTTCTTGTGGAAAGTCTAGAGCAGGCATGTCCAAAGTCCGGCCCGCGGGCCAATCACGGCCCGAGATCGGATTTTATATGGCCCGCGCCTTTTGTCTCAAAATGTGTTATTTTTGGCCCGCATGCACAAACAGAATAAATAAATCATACCGATTCAACATGCAGTTTCTCTTTTGAACTCATGGTGGCAGCACTTTATAACAGAGTCTGCCAACTGCCATAAAACCTCAAACAGAAAAAGATTGAATGATGGACCAATCACAGCTCTCGCTGGACGCGATGCTGTGGGGCTTGGGAGGGTTTAACACCGAGGTGTACACTGCAGGTGTACACTGCCAGTTTGAAGGTACACTGTATGGCTGTGTAAAATTTGCTGTGACCCTACAACTGTCATGGCTACAGCAAGTAAAAAAAGGAAAGTTGATAATGAAGGACGCCGCTTCCAGGCAAGGTGGAAGTTACGATATTTTTTCACTGAAAACCGAAACAACTGTGTCTGCCTAATTTGACTGTTGCTTTGTATAAGGAATATACAGTGGGTACGGAAAGTATTCAGACCCCCTTCAATTTTTCACTCTTTGTCATATTGCAGCCATTGGCTAAAATCATTTAAGTTAATTTTTTTCCCTCATTAATGTACACACAGCACCCCATATTGACAGACAAAAAAAAGAATTTTTGAAATTGTTGCAGATTTATTTAAAAAGAAAAACTGAAATATCACATGGTCCTAAGTATTCAGACCCTTTGCTCAGTATTTAGTAGAAGCACCCTTTTGAGCTAATACAGCCATGAGTCTTCTTGGGAAAGATGCAACAAGTTTTTCACACCTGGATTTGGGGATCCTCTGCCATTCCTCCTTGCAGATCCTCTCCAGTTCTGTCAGGTTGGATGGTAAACGTTGGTGGAGAGCCATTTTTAGGTCTCTCCAAAGATGCTCAATTGGGTTTAAGTCAGGGCTCTGGCTGGGCCATGTGATATTTCAGTTTTTCTTTTTTAATAAATCTGCAACAATTTCAAAAATTCTTTTTTTTGTCTGTCAATATGGGGTGCTGTGTGTACATTAATGAGGGAAAAAAATTAATTTAAATGATTTTAGCAAATGGCTGCAATATGACAAAGAGTGAAAAATTGAAGGGGGTCTGAATACTTTCCGTACCCACTGTAATGTGAAGAGACATTACGAGACAAAACATGCTAGTACATATGGCAAGATATCAGAGATTGACCGTGCTGAAAAAGTGATGCAACTCGAGGAGAGCTTAGCCCCCCAGCAACGGTTCTTTACGCAGGCCCATGAGTCAAATGAAAACATCACCAAAGCTAGCTATGAAGTGGCTATGTTAATTGCTAAACATGGAAATCCTTTTACAGAAGCCGAGTCTGTTAAAAACTGTGTCATGAAAATAGCAAAACACATTTGCCCTGAAAAGAAGAAAGAACTTTGCCAACATTTGCCTCGTTCGTAACAGTGTGGCACGGAGAATTGAAGAGCTGTCATCAGATGTTAGAAGACAGCTGGGAGACATGTCAACAAATTTTGATTTCTTTTGTTTAGACTGCGATGAAAGCACAGATGCATCAGACACTGCTCAGTAACTGATTTTTTTGAGAGGTGTTGATGGTGACATAAACATAACAGAAAAGATGCTGGACCTCAAAAGCCTCAAAGGCCAAACAAAAGGAACTGATTTATTCCGTAATGTTTGTTCATCTGTTGATGACATGAAACTACCATGGAGCAAACTTAGTAGGATTATTACAGATGGAGCGCCTATCATGGCTGGTGAACGAAGTGGATTGTCCATGCTAATCTGTAACAAAGTCAGCGACGAAGGAGGCGACGCTGTTAAACTCCATTGCATCATTCATCAGCAGGTTCTTTGCGCCAAACATCTAAGATTTGATCATGTCATGAATCCAGTGGTAAAGGCAATTAATTTAATCCATTCTTAAGCTCTATACCAGGGGTAGGCAACGTCGGTCCTGGAGTGCCACAGTATGTGCAGGTTTTTGTTCCAACCCAGTTCCTTAACGAGAACTCAATTATTGCTGATGAAGCACATATTGCTTAAGTGACATTTTAATGCTTCATTTTAGTGGTCTCGCTTGTTAAGGTTCTCCAACCTTAATTGCTTATTTCAATCTTAAACTGCTGCATTCATTGTTTTAATTGCTCCTTATTAGCAATAAATGTAAAACAGGGGTAGGCAATGTCGGTCCTGGGGCCTCATGTATAAACGGTGCGTACGCACAGAAATGTTGCGTACGAACCTTTCCACGCTCAAATCGCGATGTATAAAACCTAAACTTGGCCTAAAGCCACGCACATTTCCACGGTAACTCATTCCTTGGCGTACGCAATTTATCCGCCCGGTTTTGCAGACTGGCGGCACCCAGTGTCAAAGCAGTGCTACTGTTCCTGTGTGGTTACCCTTTCTTAGATCCACATCCACGGCGGCGGCTTTATCAAATACACTGAAATTAACCGCATATTGTTCATAAATTTAATGCATCTGATTGTAATTAACCTGTAACAATATAATGGTCCACAGAATGGTCAAACTACTGTTCCTGTGTGCTCATCCTTTCTTTCTTAGCTCCACATTCCTGACGCGGCTTTATAAATATACTGAAATTAACTGCATATTGTTTATTAGTGTAATGCATCTGATTGTAATTAACCTGCTGCAATATAATGGGCCAGGGAATAGCCATAGTATTCCAAATACCAGAACTGCTTTAGCGTTGTTACGCTCACTGCATCTTGTTCTTCTTTTTGCTGTTCCCGTTAAGGGTTGCCACTGCGGATCATTTTTTTCCATATTACTCTCACTGCACCACTCGGAGTATTTATATCACTGTATCTGAGTGTGAATCACAGCAGCAGATGATCGGAAAGAGAATTATCGGTATACAGTTTCAAGTACACACTACCTCAACCACGGCAAAAAGCGTCAAAGCCTTTCCTGTACCGACCTCGCGTTTCAGAAACAGTTTCATCCCAAGAACTATAAACGCACTCAATCACCTCACTGTAAACTTGCACTACAGTTATAATATTGCACAACCTGCGCTACTTTATAAAGCGCGTATGATGACAATATCATTTTTAAGATGAAATGCAGCAAAATATGTTGCTTATAGTATACAGATAAAACTTTAACTTCATTTAAATAATCTGTATTGCTAATAATTAAACATGTGAGGACACGGTGCCGCAGCGCTAGCTAGTTCACGGATAGCTCCTGCCTTGCGCTGTATTATTGCTGGTGCTGACGCGACACTGGAAGGATAGATGAATAGAATAATTAAACATGCACTACGAAGATATTTCAATGTTCCTTAAAAGTTTTGAAGAATCGCCGTTCTAAGCTTACAAATGGCTTCACGTCTATTACAGAGCTGATTGTGTGGCGATTGGAGAAAGAAAAGTATGGACAGGAATTGGAGGTTAGTACGTTTGAAAGAGACGGTACTTCTGTAATAAATTATTTCATCGAAGGTCACACATGGTGCAACAAGCCTCTTGCGTGAGATATGAACAATCACTGCGCCACCGTGTTCCCATGTTTAATAACATGCTTTCATTCCTATCATCATGAAAATGATATCACGTATACATCTCAGTATTTTAATTATTCAGAGAGCTGTAATATCTCGAATGTAATGGATTCTGTGTCCTGTCAGAGAAAGAGAAAGAACGGAAGCACGTAGTGATTCACACACATAGAGCACATAGAAGATCAAACACAGAAAAAAGCATTTAACATGCTACTTGAGAAACTAGTAAAATAAACGCTTTTAAGAAATTTCGAGATTAAAGTTGACATTTCGTGCTTTTTTCCCACTGTGTGCCTATGTTTTTTGTTTGTACCCTAATACGCTTTCATATGACACTCAGACGGTGGGCTACAACTTGCCTTTTCACAGCGACTTTGATATGTGATTTCTTTTTTATTTCGGGCACTGTGCGACTTTGTGAATTTGATCTTTCGAGTTTTTCCGACACTCTGTCACTCGATCAACTTTCTTTTGTTGATTATACCACTGTTTAAACCAACAAATAGTAGGTTTTTCCTTTGCCTCCACTTGGTATTCGCTGAAATTCTTATATTTTCCCCTGTGCTTTTCCCATTGTCTTTTCACAGAAGGCTATTTATATTGATTTGCATATTCAAAGAGGCGTAATTCTGGGAGGAGTTGGGGCGGGACAGAAGGCGCGTGCGTTACTTTTCACGCAAATCGGGATTTATGTAGTGGAAGAACGTGAAAGTATGCGTGCGCACAGATTCCTGCATCTGGATTTTTCTGTGCGTACGCACAATCCCGCTTTTGTGCTTACGCCATGTTATAGTGTGAGTTCTACGCACGGCGTTATACATGAGGCCCCTGGTGAGCCGCAGTGGCTACAGGTTTTCATTCAACCCAATTGCTTAATTAGAAACCAATCATTGCCAATCTCAGACCTTATTTAATTTTATGGCTTGTTAGTCTGTGCAATGTAAGGCTTTTATATCGTAGATTTTTTTCCTTTCCAAGGATATCATCCAAATGATTTGAAGCCTAAAACAGATCATTTTCAGTCTGTCACATTTTTCTATTAAGTGTTTTATTAAATCAAACCGTGCATGATGAACACACACAGATGTAATTGGAAAAAAGCTAGCTGGAGAACTGCTGGCGGCTTTGTCTTTTACATCTTATTGCTAATAAGGAGCAATTAAAACACTGAATGCAGCAGTTTAAGATTGAAATAAGCAATTAAGGTTGGAGAACCTTAACAAGCGAGACCACTAAAATGAAGCATCAAAATGTCACTTAAGCAATATGTGCTTCATCAGCAATAATTGAGTTCTCGTTAAGGAACTGGGTTGGAACAAAAACCTGCACATACTGTGGCACTCCAGGACCGACGTTGCCTACCCCTGCTCTATACCACTGCCAATTCCAGCAGTTCCTGCTTGACATCCAGGCTGAATATGGAGATGTAATATATCACAACAATGTGACGTGGCTCAGCAGGGGACCAGCACTGCAGTGATTTTTCTCTCTTAAAGGGGAAATTGAACAGTATTTGGCTGAAAAGAAACAGCCAATGCAAGAACTGTCAGCAGGGCCGGATTTTCTTATAGGCTAACTAGGCTTCAGCCTAGGGCCTCAAGATCAAGAGGGGCCTACATTCAAATTGTTAGCAAAATTTTATTATCTCTCATGTAATTTACAAACTTAAAAATGGAAGGTGAAAGGGCCTCATAAGTGGAATAGCCTAGGGCCTCTTTTCATATATATCCGGCCCTGACTGTCAGATACTGAGTGGATAACAGACTTGGCTTTTTGAATCTGAATGCGCTGAACGTTAGCCTTCAAGGACAAAACGCAGTAGTGAGCCAACTATATTCACACATAAAGGCCTTTAAAATGAAACTGCAACTTTTCCAGAGACACTTGTCACAAACAGAGCCCTGCACCACACATTTCCCAGCTTTGTGGGATGTCATGGTTGGTAATATGGGTGTGCAAATAAAGAGGTATGCAGTAATCGTCGCATCTCTTGCTAGCGAGTTCAACGACTGCTTTCGAGATTTTGCCGCAATTGAAAAGGACTTGTTGCTATTCTCTTCTCCCCTCAGCGTGACCCTGATGAGGCTCCAGAACACCTGCAGCTAGAGCTGATTGACCTTCAGTGTGACAACGAGTGCCGTAGCCGACAGCAGCAGTTCTCACTTGTGTCTTTTTACCGGCAGATGGATAAAGGCAAGTTTCCAGAAATGCAAACATTTGCAAAGAATATGTTGAGCTTGTTTGGCTTTACATTTTTGTGTGAGCAGACTTTCTCTGTTCTGAACTTAAACAAGAACCGCTTGAGATCAAGACTTAGTGACTCCCACCTATGTGATATTTTACGCATGTCTACTACTGCTCTCGAACCAGGCCTGGCCTGTGTACTTAAATCCAGATCTCAGTTTCACCCTTCACATTAGTGTCGATAGCTTACCTGTTGCTCTGTTATCAGAATTAGACACAGCTGTATTTTACAGAGTTTCTGAATGTTTTCAATTTCTGCTAAATTCAGATAACTTGTATGCTGTGGTCATTATATTTAAATGCTTACATTTGCATATTTTTTTCTTTTGCTGTGTGAAAATGACAACATTAAATAGCAGAATATTCATATGCATCTTTTATTGTTTAAAATAATGTCATCGGGGCTGTTGGCCCTCAAGCACTTTCACATTATCAAATCTGGCCCTCCTTGAAAAACGTTTGGACACCCCTGGTCTAGAGGAACCCTCAAATACAGTAATTCTGCAATTAATTATGAATTCTTCTCATCAATTTTTATTATAATAACCTATTTTATGATCAGAAAGATCAGCATCAGAGTGGTAAATGATTACTAAAATGTTGTAGAATAGTTCGGGTAACTTGGTTCCTAGGGCGCAAAGCCTATTGATGCACACGTCCGAATTTTTTTGTTTTTATTTAGTTTTAGTTTTTCAGCAATTAACTTGAATTAACTTAAATTTTATTAGTTTTGTATTACTCACCAAAATGCCCATACAGCCACAGTTTTCCAAATGTAAAAACACGGTTTTCTTCATAGTTGTCAAATTGTATATTATTCATATGTACCTGTCAACATAATACGCACAATATTACTGATTGTGACAGAACTCTAATTCCTTTTGATAATGTGATAGTTCAAGGCTTTTAGTATAATTTAAAATGCAAGAATCAAATAGCAAGTGTGCTCTGATGTCATTTTTTTCTTTAACCTGCAACAAGTTTAAGCAAATGGTTATTTAATTTCAAAAATGCTTTTTCATTTTTGAGATTCTCATTGTGAGCAGCAAGATCATGGCACACATATACTCTTATTTTATATTTATAATATTATTTTGATATTTCCTGATGCTAATGTTGTTTACCTATTTTGAAACTTTGAGAGTGTATTTTTTCAGGAAATTCTTCCTAATTTTTGAAACACTGTTGAAGTAGCTACTTGAACTGAGTAAATAAGAGAAGTAGCAGAAACAAAGAAGTTTTTCCATGTACATGGTGCATTTTTACCAGCATATTATTTGCATTAATACTGAACATCTGTTATAGCAACATCTCAGAGCATTTACTTAATAAGCAATATGCAAAATCTGATGAGCTCTATGTGAGCCTAAACTGGGAGGATGTAATTTAATAACACATATAGGAATAAACAGATTTTAGCAATTGAGATTGCTTAAGGACGCGCTAACTAATATCCAGCCATTAAACAATATCTGAAGTTATGCACACTCAGCCCACATACACATGGGGAGAACATGCAAGCTCCATACAGGTACTGACCAGGATAGCAATCCAACCTAAACTCATGGCACTGTAGTAATAATGAATAATAATAATAATAATACATTTTATTTATATTTCATGTTCCACATGCTGAAAGCACTTCATAAATATTAATAGAAATTCAATAGGAATTCCAAAAACTAGTTTTGTTTTCATTTTTATTTCATCATATTCATTTAGTTCTAGGTTTCAGATATTTTTTCATTTTTATTTTAATGTTAGTTGATGATCTGATTTACATTATCAACATCTTTCATTTAGAGTTTTGGGAATAGGAGGAACACTGCTGCTGACTCAATGGTGTCAAGAGAAGAATCTCTTCTTTAATGTCAGAAAATCCATGGTTACAGACTTTAGGAAACATAAAGATGACCACGGTGTCATCTACATTGGAGTGGATGCTGTTGAAAGAGTGAGCATCTTTAAATTTCTTGGAATTACTATCACTGATGAACTGAAGTGGGCAAACCACATTTTTTCAAAAGACTCACCAGGTCCTCTACCTTTTAGATGTCTGAGGACAGCTCACAATACTCTGTCTGTTCTCACAAGCTTCTCCAGGTACACAGTTGAGTCCTTCCTCACTGACTGCATCACATCCTGGTACAGCACCTATACAGCCCAAAATTATAAAGCACAGCAGCAGGTGGTAATGGTGGGACAAAATGCCTTTTGTTCTGTACAGCTGTTTCTTTTCATTCCTTCCATCTCCTGAGGTGGTTGTTGCAATGTGCTGTATCTTCCTTCAATCTGGCAAATGATACAGAACCATTGTTATTCAAATCAGTAGTTGTAAGGTTTGTGAGCAGTCATAAGAAGAAATATTGTAAAACAATAAACAGCGTATATTTAATACTAGCAAGTATATATTGTATATAATTTATATATATGGTATATATTGCATTGTTTTGTATATATATTTATTTAATTGTATTTTTGTAAACCACTCTGAGGCTTGCAAGTAAGAATTTTAATAATTATGTCCAAAGATAATTAACTTGATTTTGACCTTGAAATGTCAGTCAAGAAGGTGTCCTTGCTGTAATTGCATGTGATAAACTGCATGTCATTTACAAAAATGTAGACGACTTCATTGTTTTTTATTGTTTTTCATAATAAAACAGAATTAACCACAAATGTTGTTCTATTTAATTACTAGTTAATTAATTTGGTCATACTAATTATTCATGACTGAATTAATCAACCTAATACATGATGTAGCTGTTAATAATGATTATGGGGATTAATTGCAAAGATATGGAAACAGACACCTTTACTAAACGTTTTAACATGCATGTTTAACCCAGAAGAATTAAAAAAAAATGTAAAGGTCCAACTTACTCTCACAGTGACACACTACAAATAATTACTATTATTATTGCTGATATTAAAAATGTAAAATGTCACTGCTAAATTATGCTCCACTTGTTCCTACTCATACCAGAACAGTCACAGATTAAAACTAGAACAGTGTGACACCAATACAGTATTCAAAATTTATGGATACTGTGTAAACTAAAACTTATTTGTGAAGAACAATATAAATCAGCTGCGGTGGGTTGGCACCCTGCCCGGGATTGGTTCCTGCCTTGTGCCCTGTGTTGGCTGGGATTGGCTCCAGCAGACCCCCATGACCCTGTGTTCGGATTCAGCGGGTTGGAAAATGGATGGATGAATGGAAATAATAACTTTTAAGATTAAATTTATTAAGTGCTCCTTAGAGAACTATTTTATTAATGTTATGTAATTATGATCAAAGTCTGGAATCTAAGATAACACCAAGATTCCTTACTGCTGCAGAAGGGGATGTAAAAATACTTGGAACACACAGACTACAACACTTTATCATCCTCAGGAGACTTGAAAAAGACAGTAAGAAATATTTCAGTTTTATCAACATTTAGCCTTAAAAGTTTAGATGCCATCCAGGTGTTTATTTCATGTAAGCAGAGCAAATTATTAGAGGTTTATACTGTATATGAGAAGGTCTGGTATGTACTGTATATTAATTTATGTTTCATCTTCATAATAAATAGAATTTAATTCATGTCAGCAAATAATCAGCCAAAGGGGGAGTGTATAAATGCTAAACTATAAAGAAACTAGTACAAAATCCTGTGAAACACCGAGAACAAATGAACCAATGGTGGACATAAAACTAAACTACCAATGGAAACAAAGTGATGCCTGTCAGTTAGGTAGGACTTAAATCAGGCAAGGGGTGTTCCAAAACGTATTCAAACGTGTCAGTCAGTCTGTCATTTTCCAACCCGTTATATCCTAACACAGGGTCACGGGGGTCTGCTGGCCCAGCCAACACAGGGCTTCCATGCAGTTTTAAAGTATATTTTGATTAGTTGTATTAAAGGCAACTGTTAGGGCATGAAGTATAATAATAAATAAATGGCCAGAGGCAACAGCTACCTATTTAATAGTTTAACCAGAGCAGGTTTGTGCAGTGTTTTGAATGAGAACTGGAATTCTTCAAACAGCTTATTAAAACCCATATGAGACTGAATTTCCCTGGCATTGCGCATTCAAGAAACTTTGCAAGAATAAACCGGCCTACAATTTTAACAATCTTCCATATTTGTCTGGTCTTTTTGGGAACAGGACCAAACGCTACAGTTTTAAAATCAGGGGGAAAAAGTGAAGTGATGTGGACTGAGGGGGGAGAGATACAAAATGTAACTAAATATGGCATACCAGCATGTGCATTTAGGCAGCAGTAAAGCAGCAATGAATGAGTGGTATGTGGAACTTAACTAGTGAAAACTGGGCCCAATACACCTTTCTGAAAATCTTAAAAATTCAAAAGTGTAAATGTTCAGATCCTAACATTATTATATCGGACTCCACCATTTTTTTTTATCATATATATATTTTATTCATTCTACATTAACATTTCTCAAAGACAATTAATTTGTATGAAGTAGAGTAGGATAAGACAAAACACTTTACTAGACTACTACTGCCTACCAGTTATTTTTCTTTTGGGTAAAAGTAAAAAATCTCCAGACCTTAGTGGTTATGTCCCTTTTACATAATTTTCAGGATTACCATCCTTTTCTCCAGAGCTGATATGTCTGAATACTACCAGCCTAGGAAATTAACTAGTCGTGCTACATGTCAAACAGCAAAGCTGAATATTTTTTTTATTCTTTTCTTCTTCTTTTATCTGTTAGAGAGTTGTGGAGGTTGGCAGACCAACATAAATGCATATTACCACAACAAACACTGTAATGGAGTGTGGTGCAAAGTTTATGATAAAAAAAGCAATTAAAAGAAATTAAACAGTCCTATCATATGTGAATAATGAAAAATACTCTTCCTAGGATGGTTGACCTGGGAGTAGGCTGGGTACTATTTGAGATGAGGCTCTAGATTCACAATATGCCTTTTCCCCTTTTAGATGTTCCATGACCATAAGAGGTTTCTCAGCGTGGTCATGTAGATGCTCCTTATACATTTTTAAAATGAAAAATGCATGCAAGAAAGGCTATGTTGTCTATGTTATATACTGTAGTCTGAATCACTATCTCTAAACTACCAAATGAATGCAATAAAAGCCAGGATGTGTATGTTAAGACTCACTGTAATCTAATTAAAGAGGACACCTGGGGATTTTGTGTTTTTGCTAACAATGTTTTGAATTATACTGTAAAGAGGCAGTTCGCCTTACTTTAACACAGATGCAAGGACATGTTAAGGACTTGTATTTTAAGTGTAGAGGATTTGATGTTGATGTTGAGATATTTAATAATGTCCTTTGGTGGTTATACAGCATTACAATATGTTGCTGGGTTTTCACTTTCTGTTATTTTTTTATGGCATTATTCGGCTGATATTTTATCATCACTGGTGCTTGTATCCTAATACATTGTGAAGTACAGTGTCCCTCTCTCTCTTTCTCTCTTTCTCTGTTTCCCTTGCTCCCTCATGTGAGGCTTATTAAAAGCCCTCTTCTTCCTCTGCCACATTCCAAGACTGCTGCCACCACACCTACCACCACTGTTGCAATACATTTTTTTTCTACCACAACTCCTGCCTGCATATTCAGGCTACAAGCTCTACCTCACACTGCTTACTTGGAATGAGAGGCAACACAAAATACACTCATTTTTCCCAACTATGTAAGCCAATCCAAGTAAAGATCTGCAAATCATTTTTCCAATACCTATCCACTAAGCATCCATTGTAAGACAGAATCAACTATGGATGAGAAGGCATTGGATGTGGGGGATAAACCAGAGTTCTTGGAGAAATATATGTGCATATTATACACAAACAATGTCTGAGCTGGGATTAAAACCCATAGAAGTAACTATGTGACAATAGGGATATTATATAAGGTAGGCTATCTTACAGGTGTGTCTACATCCTGAAAGACATTGTACCATGTAAAGATTATTTCCAAATAAACCTTCTGACTGGACATAATGGCAAAGGGAGTAGAGAAGACATGTTTGCAGCACAGCCTTATAGCCTATGTTTACTCACTTCATTAAAAAAGAGTTGATAAAACATTATAAGTTACCATTAAGAATGATTATAATGCTATATTTCTCCCCCTCTTACTAACAATGTTTTCTAGGCTACACTGTTCCATCCTTGAAGGAACATGGTTTCCAAGCCGAAGAGGAATATAATTCTGACCTCACCCAACTTTTGCATGATGACCAGTCACAAAACTTGGCATATGTACACCATTGTAATATGCTCTCCTATTAAACAAACCTGAAATGGAAGAGGTCTTTGTGAGAGATCATATTTATTGTCCTGCATCATATAATCATATTTTTGGAGCTTTCATTTTCTGTCTGAAAACATCAGTAGTGATGCATCTCACAGAAAGAGCAATACATGTGTAAGGTCCCTGTTCTCTGAGACACGGTTTTTCACCAGTTGAAGTCAGTGGAAAGCAATCATGTGATTGTGATTAAGGTATCCCTCCTAATCTTGGGCTAGGACCTTAAAGTGAAAGTGTTATTTGTTGTGATGGATCCCTCCTCAAAGGCTTGTGATGTTCTGCCAAAATTGTAATTTTCTCGTGCTATGATGCATTACAGAGTGCATGAAGTGGAGCTAATATATGTGTATATAATGTACATACACATATACATACACACAGGTTTAATGATGCTGCCTCACAGATTCAGTGACTTGGGTTTGACTCTCTGTGTGGAGTTTGCATGTTCTTCCAAAAGTTGGGTGGATTTTATTCCAGGCAGTTAGGTTTTTCTGTTATATCCCATGAGACACATATGGTAGGTTTATTGGTAATTTTATATTATCCTCTGTGACTGTGTGTGTAAGAGAGCACTGAGACAGACTTGCATGAAAATGTTTAAGCACCCACACATGAATTGGGTTAAGCAGGTTTGAGAATGTTATGTTATGTTATGTTATGTTATGTTATGTTATGTTATGTTATTTTAAAGCTGCTGGGCACTCAGCAAGCCAAGACAACAATCTCAGAATATAATGTACAAATATAGCCACACTGGTGGCCTAATATCTTCTTTTTTTCTTTCAAATTAAATTTCCTCCTTCTTCCCCAGTTAAAGGAATACTCCACCCAAAAGTGATATTTTTTTATATGTACTTACCCCACATACTGTAGTTTGCAGTAATGGCCGAGAAACTTTTTTAATCTCATGTTTTATTTTTTATAAAAAATGACAAAAAAGTTTATAATATAATGTAATGGCATCCCATTCTGTACAACAACAAACAATGTGAAAAAAGAAAACAATCTCATATTACTAATTGTCATATAATCCACATGTCCATTATCCAGTCAGATTCTCAAAACATGCAAAATGCAAACATATTTTGCTAAAATATTATTAACAGATGCTTCCAGAAAAAGCAGCATATACCATAAACAGGAAAATGCATTCCAATAGTTCAGTGCTGTTGAACTGAAGACCTGGATCTACCCTTCATTCATTGGTCAAGAGTCCTGTCTTCAATTCAAAAACACACTGTTATGGAAATGTGTATTTATGAAGTAAACTGCTTTTTCTGGATGTAACTGTTAATAATGTTTTACTAAGAAATGCATATATTTTGGACATTTTGAGCATACAGCTGGATCACTGACATGTGGATTATGTGAGATGAGTAACATGCTATTTTTTTCTTTTTTCCATGGAGGTTTTTGTATCATTTGCCATTGTGCAGCAGGGGTCACTGCCAAGTTCCATTATATTATAAACCTTTTTCTGTCATTTTGCCTGAAAGAATGAGATTTGGAATTTTTCTCTGCCATTACTAAAAACTACATGGAATTAGTAACACATAAAAAAACATTATTTTTGAGTCAAGTATTCCTTTAACACAATGGAGAATAATTATTTAAAAAAATATTACCTTAGCAAATTAACAGAAGTAAAGTTATAAAAGTGTGATTGCCCCCAAATAAACAGAGTAAGTCCATTCGCAGTTGTGCGAATATTATGCTTCTCAAAAAAAAAGAAGTCCCAGAGGCTTTTTATACTCAGTCTGAGGATCATATGACCAGAACAGACTGATGTTACCTGACTTCCCTCTTGACCTTCATGTGTGTCCTTTGGCCTCCATAGACTATCTGCTAACCTTTACAGCTGTATTCGGTGTAACCAAAGCCTTTATCCCTCCTGCAAAGGAAGCATATTAGTACTGTGAGGCATCTGGAGTTTTCTAATTCTGGGATTCTCAAAGTTTCCTGCATGCTTTGCCCAAGGACACATCAAACTGTAATGATATAGACATGCATTTGAGTGTATTTACATTTTTACATGGAGGTTTTGTGTCCAGCCAAATGTTTTATATTATTGTTGTATGTACTTGTATTACTTTAATTGTACTTGAAATATTTTACAGGACACTGAGTTCTATAAGCAATAGTTTACTTTATAAGGTGTGACAGTTTAAGGCCTCCATGACCCCTTGAACCCTCAGACCAGACGTCAGACACCAGATAAAAGTCCAAATAATAGTATTTATTATAATAATAAGTGCACAAAGCACCCTCCACTCCACAATACTCACTAAATCAAAACAATAACCAATAAACGATCCTCCACTCCCAGACACTTAGCCACCCTGCCTCCCAACTCAGCTCAGTGTCTGGGATTTCCCACAGTCCTTTTCTACCCCCTGACCCGGAGGTGTTCCTGTCCAACAATCCACAAGTCCTTATGACTTCCGGGTCAGGGTAAAAGTCCTTTTCCTCAACCCGGAAGCACGTCGTTTCTTCTTGTCATGTGATCATGACGCACTTCCGGGTTATAGGGCACGTAAGAGTCCCTGCAGCGTCCTCTGGTGGGCCCCACGGTGTCCAGCAGGGTTGGGAATAAAAACTCCATTGTCCAAAATTCCCTGCTGGTCTTCGGGGCACTTCCATGCTACAGGGAGGGCTCCATCTAGCGGCCTGGGGGTATTAGCCGGGGTAAATGGCTGGCCATCCCTCACAAAGGATAAATTATATTTGATTATGTGTATAATTGTTTTGTATGATTTATTTTGCTTTGGCAGTAAAAAATTATCAATTAGGATCTTATACATTTCTTTAGATCTCCATGACCTAGCAATGGAAAAATCAAGTTCTGAAAACAGATACACAGGCTTAAAAAGGAATACTCTGGACACATTGCTTTCATGCTTGTGCTGACCACATGCAGTCTTAAATATGAATTCTGCCTTCTTGGTTCAGTTTTTTTTCTCCTTACTTTTGGTAACAAGCTTTTCTTAGTAAAGAAAATACAAGGCTAAATTTTACATTTACAAATTAGAAAGTGTAAAACTTGTAATAACATTGTGTTTTATATCCAGATGATTTCATTAAAAGAAGTATGTGAATAATTTTACATATTCACACTCGTGAATTAGTCTTCTGTTTCACATAATCCTACAACCTACTGTACTTTTGATCAGCCCAGTTTCAGAATGCAAAAACCGGCATGTTAAGCTGCTTGACTAAAGGAACACTGCAGCAGTCTGGAAAAGCCTCGTTTGTTTTCCTCAGTATGCAATGATGTAATTGCTCCATTCATTTTCAGCTGGGCTACAGTCTTCTCCAGAGGCGTGACCAGAACATCATGTGTGGGTGGGCATTTGGCTTGTTTGGGGGGGCAAAAAATATCCATCCATCCATCCCCATTTTTGTAGGGGGGTCAAATAATAATAACAACATAGTTTTATATAACATATAAAAGCAAAAATTGTGGCATAAATCATAACCTATTGTTCAATAAAATTAACAGAGGCAATAGAACTTGAATTATTAATTTTTGTGAACAAATATAGAACTACATCTACAAGGTAAATATCAATAAAGTCAAATATATACAACATATGAGAGCAAGAACAGAAACGTGGCTCATTGTAGTCATTAGGGAGGCTATAGGATATCAGTTTCCAGTGCTTAACCTGGATATTATCTACAGGACCAGTCTGCCATTAGTCTTGGCAAATTCTGAAATAAATTCATTCATGTCTAGATTTTCTGTGATGTTTTTCTCATGTGCCAGAATGACTAAATTTCTTTTCCTTGAATGCAGCATTGTTGGGTGGAGTGGAGTGAGAATGCGGTTTAAAGTAGAGAAAGAGCTTTCGCATGCATGAAGACACACCAATGATGAGTGCTGTGACATATGTATAGCGAATGCAACATAGGGAAGGCCTCTTTGTACTGCTGAATTCATTTGCATGCTTCAGAGAGATTACCATCAGCTGGCAGTTTACTGATCAACATTGCTTTTGCCACAGCAATTTCATTTTGCAAGCTCATGCTATTTTTCTATGTGCCTGCAAGTGTCTGAAGTGGTTTCAGGAGAGAATGATCAAGAAATAATTCTTATTTCAGCAGGAGAAGCGATGTGGCTCTCAATAATTCAACATTTCTCTGAGAGAATCTTGTCTCCATTTCCACAATAGCTCTATCAAGAATGCTGAACATAGCCCTTTTAAAAGTCTGATTAGGAGCAATTTGTTCATCAGAGTCACCATGCCCAAGCGTAGACACGACAATACTGTCATCAAGCTGTGAATTAACCTTCTGTTTCCTTTTGAGCGAATTGGTAGGCCTACTTTCACACTGAGAGAAATGCTCCTCCCAGAATGAGTCTCATCTCATCTCCTTCAGTGTGGCCAGTGAAGCTGTCACCACCTCCCCAGCAGTGCACAAATCCACTGCATGTGCCTGTAGAATTGCATTGGCTGCTTTCAGCACACCAAGCACATGAAGGAGGAATTTTCCTGTATTGAAGAAATTCTGTTTTTTTAATTGGGTCAAAAGACCACATGCCTCCATGCAAATGTCAAAAGGGGTAATGTCAGCCTCTGCTACCTCTGAGAGAAGCCCCCTTATAGCTTCCTCATTGTTGACAATGGACTTTGTGACATCATAATGACTGGTCCATCGTATTTCTAGAACTTTTTTCATAGTGGGTGTATTGTATGTGTGTGAAACATAATGTCTGTGACAAAATGTGTTCAATGAATTTGACCAGTCAAAGAACTTCTTAGCCAGAGGTTCTGATTCCATTGCATGTATCACTGCAAAATGGAGCTGGTGGTTGTAGCAGTGTACATATGGAATGTACTTACCAACTTTGTTTTGTAACAAAGCCTGGACACCACCCCTTGCCCCAGACATGACAGAAGTACTATCAAAACACTGACACACTAAATTGTCTGGGCTGTAACCTAGCTCAGAGAGATGTGACAGAATTTGGTTACAAATATATTCAGCATCAAGCTGATTCAGTTTAATTAAGCCAATCAGGTGTTCTTCAGGGATGGACAAATCTAATCACTACAGACAAATTCTCAATGTTACAGCGATCCCTGGTACCATCACTTTTAATGCAAAGTCCAGGATAGTCAGCTTTTTCATATTTGGTCCTGATATCTTTTACCACCATTTTGGCAAGAGTCTCCATTATTTCATTTTGAATTACATTGGATGTGTATTTTGCGTTGTCTGGGATGTATTTTACAATTTCTGCAAGTTTGGCATCTTTTTTGATTGTGTAATCAAAGAACTTAAGGAAAAGTCCCTCCTCCCCACTTTCATGATTGTGACCACGCAGAGCCAGTTCATTGACTGCAAGGAACTGAACGGCCTCCCCAATGCTTTTCACATAATATCTATTCTTTTCTATCTGGGTTGGACCCAGTAGTTGAACTATGCTTTCACCGATACTCTTGCCATGCAGACATGGCACTGACGTGCAGGATACTAGATGCGTGTTTGTGGAAGCCAACACCGTCTATTTCTAGAGCTTTTTTCCAATTAGTGTAGCCGTGTTTGGTGAAAATGTCCTCGCGGTCCGAATTGGAAACACTAAATTTGCGGCAGGCAAAGCAAAAGCTGGCATCTCGGACAACAGAATATTCAAGCCATGGTCGAGACTGATACCAGCTTGCACTAAAACATCTGAGTGTCTTTCAATTCAATTCAATTCAATTCAATTTTATTTGTCATTCAGCAGAACATCCAAGATGTGCTGCAGAACGAAAATACGATGCATAAGACATTAATAAAAACACATAGTTAAAATCAATTACATTCAATTAAAAGTGCAGAAAGATTCTGATTAAAGATGCACAAAAATTCTGATTAGAAGTGCATAAAAATTTCTAATTAAAAGTGCATAAGAGTCTAAATTGAAAATACATAAAATTCTGAATTAAAAATGCCTACAATAAAATACTAAAATGCTTCATTTAAAAGACGAACGGCAGTAGGAAAAAAACTGTTTTTAAACCTGGTAGTTCTACATTTCAGGCTGCGGTACCTTCTGCTTGAGGGCATGAGGGAAAAGAGTTCAGAGGCAGGATAAGTAGGGTCTCTAGAAATCTGCACAGCTCTGGCCAGACAGCGTTGTTTTGCCAAATCTTGTACATTAGGCAACGGGGCTCCAATGATCCTCTCCGCAGCCCTCACCACTTTCCTCAGTGCTTTCCAGTCCGAAGCGCTGCAGCTCTCCTGCCACAGAGAGCTGCTGCTGGTTAGCACGCTCTCTATGGTCCCTCTGTAAAAAGTGGTGAGGACTGACTTACTGAGATGGGCCCTCTTTAGCCTCCGCAGAAAGATCAAGCGCTGGTGAGCTTTCTTGATGATGGAGGAGGTGTGCAGGGACCAGGTGAGGTTGTTCGTCACATTGACTCCCAGGAACTTAGTAGACTGCACAATTTCCACAGCAGTGTTCTTAATGTAGACTGGGATGTGTATCAGCTGTTTCTTCCTGAAGTCGATCACCAGTTCTTTTGTTTTTTCGACATTCAGTATCAGATTGTTTTTATCACACCATTCCACAAATGACTTCACCTCCTCTCTGTAATCCCCTCCCTGTCACCTCGAATGAGACCCACCACTGTTGTGTCGTCCGCATACTTAATAATTTGGTTTGTGCTGAACTTGGCACAACAATCGTGGGTCATGAGCGTGAAGAGGAGGGGACTTAGAACACACCCCTGTGGAGAACCTGTGCTCAAGGAGATGGTATCTGATTTATTCTTTCCTACCCGTACGTACTGTGGCCTATCCACTAGAAAGTCCAATATCCAGTTTTGCAGAGGTATGCCCAGTCCCAATGGGCCCAGTTTGCTGATCAAATTCTGAGGGATGATTGTATTAAAAGCCGAACTAAAATCAACAAACAGCATGCGGACCATAGCGTCTCTATTCTCCAGATGTTCCAACGAAAAATGGAGTGCAATAGATATGGCATCCTCTGTGGCACGGTTGGAGCGGTAGGCGAATTGGATTGGGTCAAATGAGGAGGGTAGGACAGAAGTAATGTGGTCCTTGATCAGCCTCTCGAAACATTTCATCACTATTGATGTTAAGGCTACAGGGCGATAGTCATTCATGGTTGTGACTATGGGTTTTTTCGGAACTGGGATGATTTCTGAGGTTTTAAAGCAAGATGGCACAACAGCCTGACACAGAGAGATGTTAAATATATCCGTAAGGACATGTATCAGCTGCTCCGCACATCCTTTGAGTACACAACCTGGTATCTGGTCTGGTCCCGCAGCTTTCCTTGGATTAATTCTCCTCAAAGTCCGTAGAACATCATCCGGTTCCAGACACAGTGCCTTCTCATCAGGATGAGAGGTGGCCTTCACTGGTGATGTATCATTCAATGCTTCAAACCATCCAAAGTACTTATTTAGGTCATTCAGGAAGTTGAAGCTATCATCACAGGGGTAGGAAACTGTTTTATAATCTGTCACAGATTTAATCCCCTGCCACAATCTTCTGCTGTTCCTGTGATCTTGAAAATGACTCTCTATTTTCTTTCCATGAGCCCTTTTAGCTCTTCTAATAGCTTTATTTAGGTTGGCTCTTGCTGTTCTAAGGGCAGCTATATCTCCAGATTTAAAAGCAGAGTTTCTCACTTTCAGCAAAACTCGCACCTCAGCAGTCACCCACGGTTTATCGTTTGCCAATGACAATGATGTTTTTGGTGACGCAGACATCCTCCATGCACTTATTTATGTAGCCAGACACAGCCTCTGCATATTCATTTATGTCTATCCTTTGATCTGTGGTAGCTGCCTCACTGAACACAGACCAGTCAGTGCACTCAAAACAATCCTGTAGTGCATTCATGGCTTCTTCTGGCCAAACTCTCACCTGTTTGAGTGATGGTTTTGATGTGATGAGCACAGGTCTATATACTGGGATTAGCATAATAGAGATGTGGTCTGATGAGCCAAGATGGGGACATGGGGATGCTTTGAATGCTCCTTTAATGTTGGTGTAGACATGATCCAATATATTGGTTCCTCGAGTTGCAAAGTCCACATGTTGGTAAAAATGGGGTAAACCTCTCTTCATGGTTGCCTGGTTAAAATCCCCAGCAACGATGACTACTCCCTCTGGATGTGTGGTTTGCAAATCGTTGATATAGTGGCAGAGTGTGTCAATGGCTGCCTTGGTGTCAGCGTCAGGGGGAATATAAACAAATGCGTGCTTGGGATAATTAATTAAAATGGGCTGGGATGGGCTATCCATATTTAAGTCCGGCAGACCGGACTGTATATTTTGTTGAAGGCAGAGGTTTGGAGTACCTGACACGGGCGCAGAGCTGGAGGATTGTGTAGGCTTATCTACATCTTTTGGAGTTTCAGTTCCCGACATGGGTGCGCTGTGCTCCGTGTTGGTAGCAGCGGTGCTGGGCTCAACCGTGGAGCCAGCAGCTTGCGGAGGGACAGAGGTTGAAGATGTCTGCTTTTTAATAAGCCACCTATGCATAGCCTTTGGTGTTACCAGCCAGAAAATAAAAGAAGAATGGAACGTATACGCTGTTTTAATCAAAGAATGCGGTCAACAGGTTCAAAACGTGCTGCAAAATGTGCGGTGAAGTGAACTGTGAGCAGCATGGTGCCTGTCTAGTGGAGGAGGCACTAACGGATACGCCCCAAATTCAAACGGGCCAATTGGAAAGCAACTCAGTTTTGAAAATCAAATGTTATTCTTCTCCAGAGTTTTCATTGGACAGACAGAGCATTTCGCAGGGGGGGGGCACGGTTTGTCTCATGGGGGGCGGGTACGCCAGCCCCCCCGTGGTCATGCCTCCGAACAATCTTTGTTTTCAGATCTTTTGAGAGTTGCTTTGAGGATCCCATGCTGTCACTCTTCAGAGGAGAGTCAAAGGGAAGCACAACTTGCAATTGTCCACCTTAAATACCTGATATGATACACACCTGTCTATGAAGTTCAAGGCTTAACAAGCTTATCCAACCAATTTGGTGTTGCAAATAATCAGTATTGAGCAGTTACATGCATTCAAATCAGCAAAAATTACAAGGGGACCCAAATTTTTGCACAGCCAGTTTATTCACATTTGATTTAATTTCATAGAACTAAATACTGCTTCACTAAAAATCTTTGTTCAGAAAACACCGCAGTACTCAGATGTTCCTAGGAAATGAAAGACATACCACTGTTATCTTTTTTGTTGAAAGTAGAGTAAATTATTATGCAGGCTGAGAGGGGTTCCCAAACTTTTCATATGACTGTATATAGATACATGAAAAATATTTCCTTCATTACAGAACTGTTGCCACTTCTTAGGCGACATTCACATTACAAGCCTCATTGCTCAATTCTAAAATTTTGCTCAGATTGGATTGGTCTATCCTGACGGTTCACAAGTGGTTTGTATCTAACAGTAATATGAAAATATCTTTCCTTCACACTCATGCACCCATTGATATATTTGTGCACGAGTCGTCTGCATCAATAACATCAAAAAAAACATCATATTAGTGAGATACTTCATGGTATTAAAACCAAGAAAATGGACCCACTAATAGCTAGTGTATGCATCACGTTTTGGTCTGGAGGATGGCAAACAGTTTGTCAGCTGTACATGATGAGGTCAAGAAGGTGAAAAAAACAGATGGCTAAACTTTTGCTGTTTTTGGAGCAATCGCTGGCACTGCTGCACCAAGAGATGTGTGGGTACAAAGAAGGAGCAAGCAGAGATGGGACCATGACAGTTGTCGCAGCTGTAGCTCTCCCCTATCATTGTTTTGCTGTGCTGCTGGTGCTGGCTGATGATAGCAGCTCTCAGCTAATGTGTGACTGTTTTCCTTCATGTCGCAATGCCATGAATCAGATACACGTCTGATCTAGGACTGTTATACTATGTGTTTTTATTAAGTTTAATGTCACTATTCTCTGTGCCCACTGTTATGGACTCATTCATATGATATGGTACACAGGGCACAGCATCTTCATTTAGAATTGCCGAGCCAAGCACAGGACTAGATAGCCACAGACAACTGGACAATTGAATAGTCAGCCTACAGACAGACCAGTATATTTTTGTCTTCTGTCAGTACACTATTTTCTTTCCTTGTTGGGAGAATGAGAACTATATATAGGCATTGTGCTATTCCTGTATTTTTTGAAGGTGGGGCTGGAATCCTTCCTGTCCTTGTTTGGAACCAGAGAAACGCACCCTGCACATGGAACAACTGAATATAAGGATGGACACCTACGGCCAACACTTTGAAGCTTCCGGGAGGAAGAGTTTATCTTCTGTCCGAGGCCAAGCAGAAGATTATGTCTTCTGTCCGGCTAAAATCCTTTCAGAGTGGCAACGAAAAATGACGGACTGCACAGATCAAGAGTCCCACGGCTTGATATGTCTGTCATAAGCTTCCCGTGTGTAATGCCGCGTGAAACCATCAATAAAGAGCTAGAATTATCCTAACTTATCGTGTAATCTTGTAACCGTCATTTTGCATGCTGGGTGGGATAATACTTTTTTATTTAAACTCAGGTTATTAAAACGCCGCAATTGAAAAGAACACATTTCCAGAGAGCTAATGCCTCTTAAGGAAACAAGGACCACATATGAAAGTAACTCACATCTGATTTGAAAAGATCAGATTTCTGTGTCCATACAGCCCTGAAAACAGGATTTGTGTCACATTAAGGCAAAAAAAAATCATATTTGAGCCTGGTAATTGTGAACATAACTTAAATACCCAGAAGTCTGTTCACTTATGGTGCAGGTGTCTTCTTTGGATTTTTCATGTTCAGGTTGGGTAGATGTGGCATTCCTCTAGTTATTCCTTAGATTCCTTATACAGTCTAAAGACCTACAGTTGGACTAACTGGTTGCATTCAGGCAGCTACATTTGTGGGTGAGCATGGCCTTCAGTGGACTGACATCCCATACGGTGCATCTTCGTGTATTGTGTCTGTCAAAAAAGTACAAACCACACTTGGCCCTCAGGCTACAGTAGTTCAAACTGTGATTAAGTGTGGGTTACACTTGTGACAATAAAGACTGATAAAGCACTTTTATTTGCCTCTTTCTCAATCTTTTTCCTTTTATTTTAGTTAGCAACAAATAATAATAACATAACAGATACAAACATTTACTTCAAAATGAATCTAAAAAAAGAAAAATGGAAATACAAAAAACAAAAGTAAGATTCAATCCCCACCCCATGTGAATGCTTTTCTTAAAAAAATAAAAGTGATAAACCCAAGTCTACCAGGATACCTCAAGCTAAGGCTGTTACACATAATATGAGTTACTGCTACCTTTATTCAAAGGATTGTAGACTTCTAGATTAAAGACATTCTCCCTCCTCTAGTGGTGCCACTCACCTGAAAGGATTCCCACAAGCGATTATTTACATTTCTAATCTGGGTTTTAACAGGGTAAAAACAAAAATTTTAAGAATTAGTAATGACTAAAGAACACAGGTGACATAGATACCGAGTGCGAGTGAGCTATGTGAGCGAGCAATTAGCAGGCACTACAAAAAACAAACAGTTTTACTTTCTGAAAAAATTTTAAAAAGCAAAAAGTTGTTTTGGTGTTGATGGGCGATTAATATTTAGAGCACAATGTGTACCAAAGTCAAGTAAAGAAGTAGTCAAGATTCAAGAGTTTTGAGGGCTAAAGGACAAGAAAACGGGTGGTCTGGAGTACATCACTCATCAATCTGCAGTGAAAAATAGAGGTTGCTGCTTCCCAGGTGTATTGTTTGGCCTAACAGCTCTATTGGACTTTCTGCAAACTCAATGCTTTACATTCCTGGATGTGTTAATGAGCATTATGACCAGAAATCGATAACATAATTAACAATGTTGACTGTTTCCGTAGATAATGGTAAAATGTATTTGTTAAACTTTTTGGAGTGAAACAAATAGCACATGTACTAATTACTGGTGCAAACCGGAGTTAACACTCTGCTACTTAAATAGATTCAAAAGCAGATGCTTTCTTCTCTTGAGTCGTGATCTGGGTTCTGATTTTCATTTTTTTCCCAACTGCTCCTTGACCTTCATCCATCCACCTCATACCATGACCACTTGCGGTTGGAGGTTAACTCTAAAAATTATTTGATCATCATTTCTGGTGGTTTGGAGACTAAGGAATCTCTGAGTTATATTTTTTCCCTGTTTTATTTTGGTTTTGGTAATGTTAAAAACAAATGTTCTCGGTCTTTTTTTATGGACATTACAATTTTGGGACCGCTTTGTTGATGATCACTTTCTGTTTTTCTACGATTAAATTCATTTAAAAACATTCACAGTTATTCTTTATAGTCCATTTCCTAGTCTTCACATATTTAATGCTCTTTTATTAAAGGTAATGCCTAGCGATTTCTCTCTGGTTAGATGGTTTTTGTTTTGGTTGTGACCACAATTCTGCTGCACGTCCTGAGCTTTGTTTACTTGACTTTAGTCTTAACGGTAATCACCTTAGCTTGAATTTGGACTTTTTCAAACCATGTTTTGATTCCATTTTCTTACAAAACTGCTGCAGCCTTGCAGGGTCAGAACATCTTGAACAAATAAAAGTACAGCATCTTCTCACTGACTAAATCACTAATGCCACCACCAACACCAAGCAAACACAGCACAAGACAGGGCTTAGCATTACGTTTACCCCAGGAAAAATGAACCAAAAACACAGAATTTTTTCAACAAGAAAAATGTTATTATGTGCAACAAAATCGTGTAAATACCAAAATGTCAACAATAAAGTACAGTGCCCACTGCTGTACTGATGTAGATTTAGTACACGTCCTATGTGTGATACGTTTTGAGACAGTCACCAATACACACCCCACTGTTCTAACTGGGACACAAGAAGACATTTCTTTGTGCCCAAAAGAAATTATACAGTACAGTATTATACAGTACTTTCCTGTTACTCAGGGTCACAAAAGAAAGAAAGAAATTAGTTCCGAATTTTTCACTTTATTGTTGCAATAAGGAAACTGCTAAGAGCAACTCTGGCACCAAATTGAATTTGAAAGCCTTGGTGATACGTTTAAGTGAAGTTGTGGCTCAGGAGCTGCGCTAGTATGTTCAAGGTTGCTGGTTCAAATCCAGTTACATTCAGAAAGGATCATACTCCATTGGGTCCTTGAGCACAGCTTTTAACCTGAAAATTGCTCCAGAGGCACTGACCCTGTGCTCTGACCCCCAAAGGTCATGCCAAAAGACCTTTGATTCACCTATTAAAAATCAAGGTTCAGTCTCCAGCTATAATTCCAAATTACAATCAAATGTACTTCGTAAACATAACAGTATGTGAATAAAGGTTTCTGCTAAATAAATAATAATTTTGATATTTTTTGACATTTCTAATATTTCCGTGCACATGTCAAAAACTTGCTAAAGAGGTCCTGAAGCTCAAACAATAATTGTCAAGGAGAAGCACTTGACAGGACAGCCTTCAAGCTACAGTTCATTTTACATCCATAGCTAGTCTTATGCAGAGGCAAATAAAACAATATTCATGCCAAATAATGTTACATTAGGGAATTATTTAAGTATATATTTTAGGAAATGAACTGTACAGTGCTTTTGATTATTATCCCTGCCACAACGAGTGCTTTTATATTTTGTTGCATATTTAAAATCCTTGAATTCTTTGAAATTTGGCATGGACTGCAATTAATGTTTTTGTCTTGGATGCTAAGTAAAACTGATCAATTAAGAAAGTGTTGCTATTTTAAATGTTAAAAACAAAATCAAAAATATAAAATAGCAGAAAAGAATTCCTTTTATTGAGGTGCCTTCTTCCAGTCTCGAGTTTGGCACAGCAGCTTAAATGGTTTAGGGCTGTGGCTCAAACCCACAATGCCTTCTAGGTCTGGTGGGGAGGCATCATCTGGCCAGGAGAACTTGAGGTGCTGTAGAAGACTGCTGAAGAAGATGAAAAGCTCCACACGGGCAAGCTGCTCTCCTGGACACATTCGCATTCCTGTCAGAATCAGCAAAATAAGAGGATTATATACTATGGAAAAATAAGCCACTCAAATGGTTGATCTTATATAAAGATTCTGAAAACACAATACAAAGCTTGAGCATACATAACTGAAAAACATCAACATAGCAGCAGAAAGCAAAAAAAGCATAAGCATGGTAGCACAATGAATTTTTGTCAGGAAAACGGTTCAGTCCTAAAATGGATTAAGACAGATTTTTACAGGCATTGCACCTTGGTTGTGTTTGGTTATTTAAAATGTGGTCTCCAGGCTTGGTACACCAGTTATTTCTACCAGAAGGCCCCATGATGTTCTGGCCTCAAGTGTTGTAGAGTGTCCATCTTGGAATGCTCTCTTTAGATCCATTTATGATGTTCCATCCATCACACCATTCTGTACACAAAATCAGTGATCCCACTTTTTCTTCCCCGATACTAGAGCTGCAATGATTAGTCGACGTAATCGACGTCATTGACTACAAAAAATCGTCGACGCAGATTTTTTATTGTCAACGCGTCATAAACAGAACCTTCAATTGAGGCTCCAGTCACAAAGAACCACATTGGTTTTTGTAACTGCAATGCACTACATGAACGTCTGGAGGCAGTATCGTTTGTTATTGTTTGTCAAGACTGCACACAGTCCTACCAACAAAGAAGAACGTTTGAGGAGAAGAAGAATGTAGAGGAAAATAAATGTGGTTGCAATGGCAAGTTGGATAGAGGAGGAGGAAGTAGATGGAAAAAAATTGAGACATAAACTTTCTAATGTGTGGGCACACTTCACAGAAAAAGAAATAAAAGTTGAATGCAGATTATGTAAAGCAGAGCTTTCTTTTCACGGCAGCACCACCGCGATGCATGAGCATCTGAAACACAAGCATCCTGGAGCTGCGATGCCGCCGTCTCTTGAGAATTTATGCTGGTGCTGTTAGTTAGCTAGTTAGAGTCAGATCAGGAGGGGAAGGAGAGCGTGAACGAGACTGAGAAAATAAAAGTGAAAAAAGCTAACTTTTACAAGTAACAAATTTACACCCGATCTGTTCTTTTTCAAATAATACTGCATTAGTGCGATGATGTTTTCTGATTGGTACCATTCAGGTCATACAATGATTTCTTCAAAATGTCACATATCTGTCTCTTTCTTTTTTTTCCCGGTGCTGTGCGCCGACACCAGAAGGCGTGAGCTTACTCAGTGCTAGCAGGTGCATGCAGGGGGCCGGTTGCTTGTGCAATAACAAGTTTGACCTGGCGGCGATCAAAGCACATGTACCGCGTGTCTGCCTAGGGGGTTGCCAGCTGGGATCCCAAGTTGTTTTGTCGTGTAGTATATAACTATGTTTTTATTATTGAGTTTGTTTGATGCAAGATGCACTCCGATTGCTATGTACAACTTAGAATCAATCCTCTTACAAATGAACATAAAGCTAAACACTTTTTTATTTAAAGTGCCCCTTTAACATTTGCAGTGTTTTCATTTATTAACAAGTTGAACACCGCCAGTCATGTAAACTTTCAACTATAATCAGTGTATTATTGTGACACAGGGGAAAGTCGCTGTGGCTCCTTAAAGAATTTCTTTTTGAAGGAATCCTGCATACGCTGTTAGTTTTGAAAGCCTATAAAGCACATGAGAATCTGATTTTCAATGGGCTCTGAATTTTTCCCTACACAGTCCCTTTCTGGAGTTTGCCATCGTGGTGTGCATGCCTAATGTAGGAAAAAGGCTATAACGTGTGTTTTCAGGCATTTCAGTATGGACAGGGATTCTTTTGAAAACGATACAAAAACTCCAGTGTGGATTGGGATCATTTTCGTTTAAAACTATAGATGTGGTTATGGGGAGTTATCTGCTATTTGCTTCAGTACAGTTTCTGACCTGGTACTGGTCTAAAAATTGATATATTGATACAGAAATCAATATTTTAGTACCAATCCAAGCTTTTTGCTTTCAAAGAGATTAATATTATAACATATGAATTACTAGCATGTTTAATAGCTAATTTAATAAATTTAAATTATACTACATATCATGATTCAAGAAATAATAATTAATATGCAATTCAAGGGTGGAAATATTTTGGTTTTATTATTGATGAATCAATCAAATCAAATGAATCGAGTCATTAAATCAGGTAGTTTGAAAGCACTGAATCAGTAAAGTGAATCAAAATTCCCATCACTATTTTTTCACAGACTTATATGGATTTTGCAAGCCATATGTTAGGCACAGTTGGTTATCTATTCTGATATGATTCTGATTTCTAAACTATAAAAGATATTTTTTCATTACAGCTGTATGCAAAAGTAAAGTGTATCTGCTTTCTTTTGATGCATAAACTGTAAAAAAATTATTTGACCGACACCAAGAAAAGCCTCTTTCTGTTGACAACAGCAACTAAAGTCCCAGACAGCCTGGCAAACTGGGAGAGCTTTATATTTGCATTGCTTGCAATTAATTCTAACTTGTGTAACATTTGAAGGCACCTTCGAAAGCTGAGAAGTTATCTTAGTTTAGAAAAATCTGATCTGGATATAAAAACAGACTGTCAATTAACAACAAACACGGGCTTATATGCATTTATTGACAAAAAAGAATCATATTATGCAATTGCTGTGGCTTACAGAGAAAAGGATACACACACTGGAAAGGCACTCCAGTCCATTAAAACAAAAGTGATAATAGTTACCATGAGCAAAACTAGAAATCCCTCCACACCATTATTACTGGCACTCATATTAGTCAAAGACAAATAATAATGGTCAGCTCACACTAGAATAATATGTAATGTCTCTTTCAAAAGCTGATGGGTTCTGGATTTTAGAAATCTGACTGGACAATGATGTGGATGTCCCTTTGATATTAAAACAGGCCTAAATGCATTTCAGCTCATCTACAGACTCCTACAATGAGGAAGTGGCATATGGAGAAAAACAGACTGTACATTCATTCAAAAACTAAACTTCCACCATTTTTACTGAATAAAAGTCTGTCCTGTAAATCTAAGACAATCTTAGGTACTGAATGACAACCTAGCCCTCCTCTCCCCAAGGTGAGCTGTGCAGTGATCATATGTTCAGGCTGTAAAGACAATGAGAGTGGTAGAAAAGTATGGAATATAGCATATTAATGGGAAACGACTGACCTTAAAGTGTAACAGTTTTGCATTTGTTTCATTTACCCTGGTGTCGCACACAGGGCCAGATGAATGCGGGGCTAAGTCCAGAGAAGCAGCACCACTTATGGATCAGTCACGTCTGGACGATACATAATCTGATTACTAAGGTCAGTATCAGTACCTGTGTAATCCAGCATATACAGTAGCATTGGTTCATCCCTATCTCTTATTTGTGATGTGCAGTTTATGTAATAGTTTAAAACTGATTCTCTGCTACATTTTCTTAAGGTCCCTATTAATTTTTACTATCAACTGAGGTTTTCATGTGTATTTAGTTCACAGTTTTACATATTGATCAGATTCCTGTACGTTTACAAGCTACCAGGATTAGCTTTGGCCCTCCATTACCCTGAATTGGATTAAACAGGTTACTTTATGTTAACTAATAACTTTATGTAACTTGCAAGCTGTGTTCAATCATTTAAATGTATCTCTTAAACTCATTTAAATGTAGTAAAGACTTTCTTGTTATCTTGTGTTTCTGCTTTGACTGAAAATCGACATTTGATGGTGATTGATGGTGAAGGTTTAAAAATATACTTTCATTTCTTTTGCAGTGGTTTATAATAACATAATCTTCCATGATATGTATTTAAGGGGGAAAAAAATGGGAAACAAACTTGTTAACCAGGGGCCTCATGTATAACGCCGTGTGTAGAACTCACACTATAACATGGCGTAAGCACAAAAGCGGGAATGTGCGTACGCACAGAAAAATCCAGATGCAGGAATCTGTGCGTAGGCAAACTTTCACGTTCTTCCGCTACATAAATCCCGATCAGCGTGAAAAGTAACGCACGTGCATGCGCCTTCTGTCCCGCCCCAACTCCTCCCAGAATTATGCCTCTTTGAATCTGCAAATCGATATAAATAGCCTTCTGTGAAAAGACAATGGGAAAAGCTCGGGGGAAAATATAAGAATTTCAGCAAATACCAAGTGGAGGCAAAGGAAAAACATACTATTTGTTGGTTTAAACAGTGGTATAATCAACAAAAGAAAGTTGATCGAGTGACATAGTGTCGGAGAAACTCGAAAGCTCAAGTTCACAAAGTCGCACAGTGCCCTAAATATAAAAGAAGTTGTCACATATCAAAGTCGGCGTGAAAAGGCGACTCGTAGCAGACCGTCTGAGTGTCATATGAAAGCTTATTAAGGTACAGAGAAAAAAATAGGCACACAGTGGGAAAAAAGCACGAAATGTCAACTTTAATCTTGAAATTTCCACTTTAATCACGTAGTTTATTTTGTCATTAAAGTAGAACATCATAAACTTCATCTTAAAATCGTTTATTTTACTAGTTTCTCAAATCCCATCATAACTAAAGTAGCACGTTAAATGCTTTGTTCTGTGTTTGATCTTCTATGTGTGTGAATCACTACGTGCTTCCGTTCTTTCTCTTTCTCCGACAGGACACAGAATCCATTACATTCGTGATATTACAGCTCTCTGAATAATTAAAATACTGATATGTATACTTGATATCATTTTCATGATGATAGGAATGAAAGCATGGTATTAAACATGGGAACACGGTGGCGCAGTGATTGTTCATATCTCATGCAAGAGGCTTGCTGCGTCATGTGTGACCTTCAATGAAATTATTTATTACAGAAGTACTGTCTCGTTCAAACGTACTAACCTCCAATTCCTGTCCTTACTTTTCTTTCTCCAAATACCCAATCGCCACACAATCAGCTCTTTAATAGATGTTAAGCCATCTGTAAGCTTAGAACGCCGATTCTTCAAAACTTTTAAGGAACATTGAAATATCTTCATAGTACATGTTTAATTATTCTATCCGTCTATCCTTCCAGTGTCGCGTCAGCACCAGCAATTATACAGCGCAAGGCAGGAGCTATCCGTGAACTAGTTAGCGCTGCGGCACCGTGTCCTCACATGTTTAATTATTAACAATACAGATTATTTAAATGAAGTTAAAGTTTTATCTGTATACTTTAAGCAACATATTTTGCTGCATTTCATCTTAAAATTGATATTGTCATCATACGCACTTTATAAAGTGGCACAGGTTGTGCAATATTATAACTGTAGTGCAAGTTTACAGTGGGGTACTTGTACTTGTAAGTACAAACAGTTCTACGAGGAGCACTTGATGGACTGATTGAGTGCATTTATAGTTCTTGGGATGAAACTGTTTCTGAAACGTGAGGTCCGTACAGGAAACTCTTTGACGCATTTTCCGTGGCTGAGGTAGTGTGTGCTTGAAACTGTATACCAATAATTCTCTTTCCGATCAGCTGCTGCTGTGATTCCGCACTCAGATACAGTGATATAAATACTCCGAGTGGTGCAGTGAGAGTAACATGGAAAAAGATGATCCGCTGTGGCAACCCTTAACGGGAGCAGCTGAAAGAAGAAGAAGATGCAGTGAGAGTAACAACGCTAAAGCAGTTATGGTATTTGGAATACTATGGCTATTCCCTAGACCATTATATTGCTATAGGTTAATTACAATCAGATGCATTACACTAATAAACAATATGCAGTTAATTTCAGTGTATTTATAAAGCCGCGTCAGGAATGTGGGTCTAAGAAAGAAAGGGTAACCACACAGGAACAGTAGCACTGCTTTGACGCTGGGGGCCGCCAGTCTGCAAACCCGAGCGGAGAAATTGCGTATGCCAGGGTATGAGGTACCGTGGAAATGTGCGTGGCTTTATGCCAAGTTTAGGTTTTATACATCGTGATTTGAGCGTGGAAATGTTCGTAGGCAACATTTCTGTGCGTACGAACCGTTTATACATGAGGTCCCAGGTGTTTGGTAGGAAGTATGACAGGATAGTAGACCAAAATAATCCTATTTTTTATTGACTGAAGTAGTGCGCACATATAATTTAGTCATGGCACAGGTTTTTGCAAAGCTTGGCTTGATTTGCTCATCTATCTTATTCTAACTTGCTAGTTTGGGAAGACAGGAAGTTTAGATGAGGAACACTCTTATGTGGTGGGGAATATCATTCCAAGTTGTGTTTTATCCTATTCTTACTGTTATGTGATTGTATTGTTCAGGATTTATTTTTTCCATGCCTGTTCATAAACTTTAATAAATCCATCCATCTTCTAAACCCGCTTTATCCTGAGCAGGGTGATGAGGAGCAGGAGCCTATCCTAGCAAGCATATGGTGCAAGGCAGGAACAGTCTCTGGACAGAGTTGCAGTCCATAATAAGGGTGAACACACTGACACACATTTACACACACGTTCAATTTAGCATCACCAGTCCACCTAACCTGCAGGTCTTTGAACTGTGGGAGGAAACCCACACGGACATGTGGAGAACATGCAAATTCCATGTAGTAAGGACCAAGGACATCAAACTTGGTCTCCTTACTGTGAGGTAGGAGGGCTAACACTGCACCACTGTCCCACCACTGTATTTGTAAATATTTTTCTCATTTTATTTCAAAATTGTCTCAAGTTCAAAATAGGGAAAATACAACATACAAAACAGAACGCCACAAATTCTCTTCACAGAGCTAGATGGCCAATCTGCCATTGCTACCTCAGAAATACAATATAATAATGCAATATAACCATGTAATATACACAGTAACTGCACCTTATTTGCAATGGGACAAATTGTGCTTACAGTGCAGATATTGTTATCAGTCACTTTACCTTAACCATTGACACATTCAAATGTAAATCTACTTACCTGCAGAAAAAGGAATGAACGGTTCTGGCCTGAAGAAATTTCCTTCATCATCCAGAAAATTCTCTGGGTTAAACTGGTCTGGAAACTTCCACATTGATTTGTCATAAAACACTGAAGACATGTTAATAAACACCTGGGTCCCCTAGGTAAGAGTAAACATATTTTATATATTGTTTCAGGCAAACATTCGCAAGAACAAAAATATGCAATTTTGTTTTTACATGCAAAATTATCATCTGCCTAGCATTTTCACCACAAACACCATATTTTAGGTAAAATTTATAATGCTTAGATGGAATTTGTTTGCAACAGAGACATACCTGCACATATTATTTCCCAAAGAAGGTATGAAAGAAATGATACACATTTACTTTGATACTTATGATTCCCATTCACAATACTGAATTTTAATGGCACACTGCAATTTCATTCATTATATTCCAGGCCTCACGTACACCCACATTGCGATTTAGTGTTTAAAATGTATATAGCACTGGGAATAAGAAAGTGATTAATTCTGTTCAGGGAGAGAGGGTTAGATAATGGCTGTCTTTGTCTGTGAGGAAACGCTCTTCCTAATCCCATGAAAGTAAAATATTCAGCGGTTAGATCATTTGCTTATAAAGTTTTTGATTCCTTGATTCATCTCACCTTAGGAAGGAAGTAGCCTCGTAATTCAGTATCTTTTGTCACTTCCCGTGGCACTCCAAAGGGAACGATGTTTCCCATACGCTGAATCTCATTGATAGTAGCCTCAACAAATGGCAAGTTAATCCTGTCCTCATACGAGGGGAGCCGGTTAAATCCAACCTTAGAAATAATCTCCTGGAAGCACTTCTCTGATATCAGGAAAGAGTAAAATTTATTAAATATCCTTTATAGTCAGTGTGTTAAAAATATTACATTTTAAGAAATGATTTTTTTTGTGTAAGGCTTTTGTGAATTCTGATGTCTAAAACATTTTGGTAAAGGATCATGACATTCTACCTGGTACTGTGCTGGTTTTTAGGTTTTTCCCTTCCCTCTTCCTCCACAGATCCTACACTAGTTACAGTGCATTTAGCCTTTTTGCAACATTTCCATACTAATTCATCTGCTATATTATATCAAGTATGGTCTACTAATATTGTTAAAAGTCTTCTGATATAATAGACTGTCTTTTTCAAAGATGTCTCAGATGAGCTTACTGAAGGTATGCTTGACGTTGTGAGCTCGTCATTAGATGCGGGGGTCTTCCCAGGTTGTCTAAGCAGCTGTTAAACCCCTGCTCATGGAAAATAATCTAGACTCTCCTGTCTTTGACAACTTTAGACTTAGTTGTAGTCTGCATTTCTTAAGTAAAATTCCACAAAAAGCAGTTTTTCAGCAGTTAAATGATTACTTGAACATTGTATTTTTCATATGTTTCAATAAGGATTTAGAACAAATCATAGTACAGAAACTGCACTGACAAAAGTAGCAAATGACTTGTGGATTAATGGGGCCACGGGCCACATATCAGTTTTTGTTCTCTTAGACCAGAGAGCAGCATCTGACACCACAGACTAAGCAGTATTCTTATACATCATCTTAGACCAGTGGTTCCTAAACTTAATCCTGGGGACTCCCTGTGGCTGCAGGTTTTTGTTACAACCAGATCGAGTTTGGGAACCACTGCCTTAGACAAAGGGTGGGTCTCGTTGGTAGTGTCTTAAGCTGTCTTCAGTCTTATTAAACAGGTAGAAACTTCTTAGTTAACTGAGGTGATTGCAGTTCAAAGCTACATCACATTTTACATGATGTGCCACAAGGATCTATATTGGGCACACTGCTTTTTTCAATCTACATGCTTCCATTATACTCGATTAACTCAAAACACAAGGTGAACTACTACAGCTATCCAGATGACATGCAGTTTTACTTATGTATAGTACCCAATAACCCTGATACTCTGTATTCTCTGATTCAATGTCTAACCTGAATTTCTGAATGGATGAGTAGAATCTTTCTCAAGCTAAATAGGGAAAAAACAGAACTCATAGTGTCACCAAAACTGGAAATAATGAGGGTATTAAAAATAAACTTCACCCCTTAGCATTAAAAGTCAATGTGGACATAAAAGAATTTAGGTGTAATCATGGACTCTGACCTAAACTTTAAATCACACATTAACCAGATTACAAGGACTACATTTTTTCACTTAAGGAACAGTGCAAAAGGACCTCTTAACACTGCAGGATGCTGGCAAATTAATTCATGGTTTTGTATTTAGTAGACTAGATTACTGTAATGCACACTTAATTGGACAGCCTAAGAAAGAAATCATTTGGTTTTAAATAGTTCAGAATGCAGTAGCAAGAATCTTAACTGGAAAAACAACATCTAAGCAATTGTTACATTGATTACCTGTGTCCATTAAAATTGAATCTGAAATACTACTAATGATACATAAGGATTTAGATAATCTTGATCCTTCCTGTATGTCAGATTGCCTCTCACCCTACATTCCAAATCGTAACCTTAGAGTCTGCTTATTATTCCAAGAGCTAATCATAAAAGAAATGGTGAGGCGGCGTTTTGCTGTCATGCACCAAAGCTCTGGAACACTTTAATACTTTACCAATAGAGATATGCCAGGCTGATACTGTGGAACATTTTTAAAAACCTCCTAAAAATCCACTTTTTTAATTAGGCTTCTGTATAGCTACATTTTAGTTGAACTCCTAATAGACTATACATGCAGGGATTATCAAATTCTTCAAGGATTTGCAATCTTTACTAATCTCAGTTTTTCTCTGCTTTCCTTTCCGTTTTCTCTGTGGTGATTTGCGCCACCACCACCTGACTGAGACACTGTGCAGCCACCTGAATAAAAGTGAGAGCTCCAGCTGTTCATGAGACCCATTGCATCGAATCCTGTGCGCCGTAGCCTGGAAAGATTGAGGAATGACTGAAAGACAGCTATGTTAGGCAGATTGCCCAGTGGGGCTGGGCCAACTTTTAGTGTTGGGACCCCTGCAGATTTTGTGCTTTATTTTTCTCCAGCTTAACTGGAGTTTTTTTTTTCTTTTTTTTTTGTTTCTATCCTCCTTGTCATCTGAACTTATCATCATACTCATCTGTAGAGACTTATATATAAGTAGTAGAAAAACAGTCTAATATATAATACCAGTAACGGCGCACTGCACGATAACGTGCAGTGAATACACTTGACTTGAGCATTCATAGTTTTCATCCTCTTTCTCTGTACGTTTAGCATTCATTTGCTCAGAGGTTGATGTGCTTGCTGCTTCCTGAGCTGCTCTTCTTTACTCCACCCTAGCGGCCCGCTGCTTCTCTTCTTTCGTCGGCATCTTATCGCGTTAAAACTGATTAAGTTAGTTTTTGTGTTGCAATTACTTAGTACGTTATCTTTAATTTTTCACTTAATCTGGCACTTAAGTCTTCAATCTGCCTAAAGAATGATTAGCGAAGCTGGTAGGGAATGAGAGAATGATTTACTTCTTCTTCTTCTGGGGGCTGTCTCATGTGTCTTCAGCGCACTACAGCTTGTTTCATTTGCCAGGTCAACTTTTCATGGTTGGGGGCACATGGCATGGCAGGTTCATCACCTGCTAGCAATTACAGCTGTAGGTTGAAATAATTGCCCACTTCACTTTATCTGACCGGCGGATAAAAAAAAATACCTTTGCAAAACCTATTGCAAATATTTCTTGCTTTCTGAATTGATCTCTTGAATTCCTGACTTTCATTTTGTCCTACTAACCTTGTATTTCATCATGATCTTTGACTTTATTGTTTCAGCACTTACTGATCTCCCAGTTTTTATCCTTTTCTATTTTGTGTTTCATTCCTGAGTTGCACTTTAATGAAAGAAATTGCAAAAAGTTTCACATTCCCAGAAAGCATGTGCCTGCTGTTGGATATGTTTGCGTAACTGGCTTTAATGTGCAGCTCATGTGTTTTCATTGTACACTTTCTTAATTGAAGCCCAATGTCAGTTTTAAACAGATTTTGCTAAATTAACCACTGGTTTCTGTTCTGTGTAGATTATTGCATTGCACTGTACTGCATTGAATGTTATCAGGTTAAGTGTCAAGCCTCCATAAACCTAAGATGGATTAAGCAGGATTGGTAATGGAAGGAAGCATGCTTGGATTTTAGCAAGGGCATAGTAGCCCAAGGCCCCAAAAAAGCATTTTTCACAGCAGGACTGGCGCATTAAGTAACACCAGTGTAATGCCAGCCAGTGATCAAAAGTAATAATAAATATATGTAAAATGATAAAAATGATTAGCTTTAAAAAAAAAATACAAAAAAATTGGTATTAAAAACAATAAAATGTATAATATGAAATTGAATGCAAAATGAAACTCAAGCCCAACAGTACAGGTGGACTTGAGATGATATAATTGGGGCTTAGCCCGGGGAAATGACCTCCTGGAGTCAGGGCTGAGAGTTTCGCTGGGTATGTTATATTAAATGTCTGGTATACGGGACTGCACCGCCAACTGTATCCAACTTGCTAAGGTTATGTACATGAAAGCTATGACCGAAAAAAACTGATGGAAACGCAGCATAATGTGAAACAGCCTTTAAATTAAAAACCAATGTTATTTTTAGATTCCTTCAAGTTCAAAACCCCTATTTGGACTGATACTTATTGAAAATCCGCCCAGGAAAAGCTACAAAATATTAACAAAGACTAAGCATAACACTGATCCCTTGATTCAGAGGCCGTTACTAGTGATAAAAGACACAGAGAGAGAAACATTTTCACTTATTGCTTGTCTGTGGTCATTTGTTGCATTTTGTTTGTAGTTATTATTCAGTCTGCATCTTTTTTTGTTTGAGGCACAGTGGTTAGCATATGGTCCACATTAGAGAATTCATAAGCACTAAAGGCATTTCATCCACTCAAGAGCTTTAACAGTTTCTTAGACAAAAACACTTGCAGAACATCTTCCCAAATGTAGACACTGATTTCAGGCTTTACAAGCAGAGAGTGATCTTTCTCCAACCTCAGGCTAGTGAAGAATAGGCTCAGATCCACAGTGGGACAGGAAAGACTGAATCATTTGACTCTGATGCCACTAGAGGAGAGTGATTTGGTTTATTGTCATCTGTGCAGTAATGGCCTATTAAAAATATAGCTTTGAGACAGCATACTTTGTATCTTATAATTTCAGAGAGTAAGCCCAAATTTTTCCTGTTCGTCAGATTTTTTTTCCCATTTATTTTAAAGCTAACACTCTGTACTAATCACACACTTTAGTCTGTGTTACTCTGAGAATTTGAAGTTGATGTGTATGGCATTCATAGTATTTTATGTAGGTAGGGCCCTAAAAATGCCTCTAACCCTGGGGCACCCACCATACTTAATCTGGCCCTGGATGGAAGGACGGAATATTTCTTTCTTTCTGTTTTCTCCAATAGCAAGATATATATCCCTATTAAGAACAAGTGAATATAAATATCAAATGAACAATACCTTGAATTTCAGGATGCTGTGTCATGTAGAGCAATCCCCACCTTACTGTGGTGGTAGTCGTGTCTGATCCAGCAACGAAAAGGTCACCAATGGTTATGATAAGGTTCTCGTCAGTGAACATGAAAGCTGGATTAGACCTTTGCTGTAAGAAACAGAAAGGCAACTTTGAGAAGGACATATAAGAAGAGATTGAATTTTGCTATGTTATGTACACATGACAATAACCTTTACTATTTTTTCCCCAATGCCCTTTCTTGGTAATATATATAATACAGTTTACTAAAACTGCTAAAAAAGGAGTGCATATTCTTAATTAATAAGTCCCAGTGCATTGAGTACTTTCTAAAAGATGCTCACTTAACCTAGCACATCTCATGGTTAAATGTCAACTTTTGTACCTACTAAAGTAATTTTATCCTTATCATTGCTGTGTGTGCTCAGGCTCAGGCTTAAACGGAATTAAGTAATCTTTATACCACCTGTAAGGAGGAGTTCATTATACAGGTAAACCTCGATAACTGTAATTGTAAAGATAGATAGATAGATAGATAGATAGATAGATAGATAGATAGATAGATAGATAGATAGATAGATAGATAGATAGATAGATAGATAGATAGATATGAAGAAATAAGTGGCAGAAAAGTTCTTGTAGCACGGTTACTTTGTCATCAAATTAATCTCTACTCTGGTATGCCACCATGAAAGGGTTAATTTAGACTGTGGCAGACCCACACTTTCCTCAAGTCTTACTACACTTTACTTCTCATTCTTGTTAATACTGTAAATAAAAAGCAAACAGCACACCATCAACATTAAAGATTTATCAGTATTGTTCAGAGCTTACCAAACAAGAGCTTTTGAGCTTTTTAAACAGATCATCTTTACAGACTCATTTACTATTCTTAATGGATACATAGAGTCACATCTTATTTTGAATATTTTGGAGACCCTGTATGTGACAGAACTTTCAAACTATCATCAACTACAAATAGAAGGCACTGAAATCACCACCATCAGAACCTCATTTTAAGATAAGCTGAATACATTTTCCATTCATTTTGACTATCAAAAGAGAGAGCCTTCCATTATGCCAGCCAATAAAATTTGGGGGTTGAGCATTACACGTCCATGAGAATAATGTGTGTTAGAGATTAAAAAAAGTAAACATTTGGCCAAGGGTCTCATCCACAATGTTATCCCACATTCTCAGAATCTACATTGATCAGCTCACCCTTGTATTTGCAAATATTTTTAGACTTCTATTGCTCCAGTCACACCGCAATGTCAGAGTGAACTTTATAAACCCTGAATTGGAAATTCAACTCTTTATAATTGAATAACAAACAAAAAAAAAAAAACATGTTTGTGTCTAAATAGTAAACTACTTTATGGGCAGTTCTCTTGCCTAAAATAAAAATCAAATGTGGCACATACATGCATGGCTTTGATTTGTTCGGTAAAATTAGTAATGGTTTATAGCTGCACCACTAATTCAGTCTCCCTAAACTGAGACAATCGCAATAGCAGTTCATAAGATGATGTCCTCTGCAAGGCCCTAAACAATGTTGTTCAGTATCTCGTCTGACACATATGAAATTTATGGGACCATAAAGATATTTCTTTATAAAGGAAATTTCATTACAATGAATATGGGTAAAAAACATATACTATTGTGACTGGGGTTGCTGGTGATTCGCCATCTCTAACAGCAGCAGCACAAGGACAGCTCCATATCTGCTCTTCTGCGTCTGGTAAACAGTAAACCAATGGCAAAATGATTGGTTGTGCGCTGCAGGATCAGGCATACTATGTAACATGCTTGTCACATGGTGTTTAGAACATTTGACAATAGGCTTTAACCTGCTCTTCCTCACACTCTCCTTGTCTGCCACAGCAGTGATTCTGAGCCACTGGTGTTCTTCTAATCTGAAGATGGAAGCTAAAGCAAGACAATTGTCCCTGTGTCGCAGCTCCTATCTCGTGTGTTTGAGTACTGAAATAACAGCTCCTATTTTGAAAGAAGTCTTGTGACTGTACCTGCCTTCTCTATACAGTAATAAAGTACTTGTATTTTTCTTGGAAACCTAGACTCACGTTCCTGTCTCTTGTGCTACTCTGTGACCCAAGCTTAACAATACCTGTATAAAAAAACAGTGTTTCTTAAACTGTAAAAAGCATTTTATTTGAAAATGAGATTTTAGATTTAACCTTTATTTTTATAGAAATGCAAGATATGAATACAGAATGAAAATGAGACCTTAGATGTAACTTTTTCTTAGCGTAAACTGATGCTGTTTCTCACTTTTTGTGTTTATTGCAAAGAAAACTTTGAGAAGTGCTATGAAACTTGAACAGTACAGTATCTGCACAATGCAGCTACCCACGCAGACAATCAGTGGAGCACTGACTGGCTTTGCCCGTATGATGTTGAACCTATGCCCAAGACTAGAAATTTCACAACAGACCATCACTTTCTTTCAGTCTAACAAGAAAGAGACAGCTTGTTGTAGGGTGCCCGAGGTTTGGTGAAAGCATAGGTATGGCATTAAGTATTTTTTGTATTGCATAATTATCTTCAGTGGCCATTTTTGGTCAAAAAAAAAACTTTTGTTATACTGAAATGTATATTTCATTAAAACGTAATCCGTTAAACATGTGTAACAGATTGAGGCTTTGTCCACCTCTTGAACCCTCAGGTACCACTCTGAACACGAGGTAAAAGAATAACAACTATTTATTTTGTTATTAAACTGTGCACAAAGCACCCTCCACTCCACACTCATATAAATCACAAATACTCTTTCAATAAACCAAACCTCCTCGCCCAGACACTTCGCCACCCTACCTCCCAGCTCAGCTCAGTGTCTGGGCTTTCCCATAGTCCTTTTATATCTCCCGACCCGGAAGTGATTCCTGGCATAACCCACAAGTCCATTTCCTTCTGGGTCAGGGTAAACAGTCCTCTTCTTCACCCCGGGAGCACGTCGTTTCCTCTGGTCACGTGATGATGACGCACTCCCGGGTTATAGGGCACACAAGAGCCCACTAGCCCCCCTACAGCGACTCCCGGTGGTCCCCAAGGTATCCAGCAGGGCTGTGTATAGAAACTACAAAGTCCATGAGGCCCTACTGGAACTCGGGGCACCATCATGCTGTCTGGAGGGCTCCTCCTAGCGGCCTGGGGGTGGCGACCGGAGTCTGTAGCCGGTCGTCCATCACACATGATGTTGTATGAACGTTTGTCCAGGCCAACAAAAGGGATTTGACCTGTATTAACAGCCTTTAACATACAGTAATTGTTCATGTATATGACTTTGCGTAACTCCATCTGGAATAGGACATATAACTTCCTAAATGGCTGCAAAATGGATGAAAATAAATACTGTAAATAAAAAAACCATACAATTTTTAAAACAATTCTTAGGAGCTGTTGCCCGAGACCAAAACTATACACACCTTTCATCCATTATTATGCAGCCATTTCCAGTAATGGTAACAAATGTTCTGATGAAATTACAATGATTGTCTGGTGGCAGACCTGATGAAGTAGCCATGAACACAAAGAACACACAGTGGACTTCAGAAGACCAACAAAAATCCATCCCAGCCATCATCAAATGAAGGACAGTGGAAACAGTGACAAACACAAACTGACCCACAACACTATGATCATGATGGAAATGGTGAATAAGAAAATGTGTGGCATGTCAAGGGATATTCTTCAATTTTTACACTGCAGAACAGAAAATATTTTAACTTTTGGGAGTATTATGTGATATTTACATTTTATTGTTGTAATATAGTCGTGGAATTGTAAAAATGGAATTTAATTGCTATCCAATTTGCAATATTAAGCAAAAAAGTTACATTTCTACAGTAATAAAACTGGATACTAAAATTAGAGTATGTAATTTAGACAAGCTAATCATAAAAAATATTAAAGCTTTATAGATTTTTTTATCTCTTCAGATTTGCATTCAATGTCCCAGTGATGGCTTCAAAAGCAAACTGTGCTGCACTGCTTTACCTACTATGTATTAGTATTTTTGAAAATCTGATGAAATAGTGGAGTTTACCTTTAGAATTGTTTAAGGTATTCTGGTTAACGTTTTAAATGTTATGGTCTAATTTTGTACATCTTCACTGGTATTACAGTATATTATGGAATATCCACATCAAACATGGAGTTGGCAAGTTTATGTTAAGGCAGAAGGGCACAAGTCAAGTCAAGTTGGGGAGCATGTACTGGTACAGTGCATTACCGCACCCACTACATGACGAAACAACTTGGGATCCCAGTTGGCAACCCCCCAGGCGGACACGCAGTCCAGTCCCACCCTCCGGAAATGACCCTCTATCTGCCGCAGCCAGGTGTTACGTGGGCGACCCCTAGGCCTGGTCTAGCCACTCGGGTCCCCAACAATGAGGATCTTACGAGCTGGATCACCCTCAGGGAAACGTGTCACATGGCCATAGTGCCGTAACTGACACTCCCTCATAATGCAGGTAATGTGCCTAATTTGGGAGTCCATGAGCAACCGCTCATTTGACTCAAAGTCAAACCAACAGTACCCAAGGATTTTCCAGAGAGACACAGTACCAAAGGAGTCCAGTCTTCGTCTCAGGTCATTGGATAGCGTCCATGTCTTGCAACCATATAGCAAGACAGGAAGCACCAGGTCTCTAAAGACTTGGACCTTGGTCCTTTTGTATAGATATAGGGAGCACCACACACCCCTTTCCAGCGACCTCATGAACCTCCATGCTTTCCCAATCTGTCTACTGACGTCGTAGGAAGAGTCACCAGAGACATGAATGTCACTGCCAAGGTAAATAAACTTCTTAACAAGGTCGACACTCTCTCCACAAACAGACACAGTGCTGATGGCTGTGCCCAAGAGGTCATTAAAGGCCTGGATCTTGGTTTTTATCCAGGACACTCGCAAGCCCAGACACTCAGACTCCTCGCTCAGTCTCTCCAGCACTCCGATCAAAGCCTCCATTGACTCAGCAAAGATCACAGCATCGTCAGCAAAGTCAAGATCCGTGAATCTTTCTTCACCAACAGATGTCCCACAGCTGCTGGACCCTACAACCTTGCCCAACACCCAGTCCATACAAGCATTGAACAGAGAAGGAGCAAGAGCACACCCCTGACGAACCCCAGAATCAACTGGGAAAAACGCAGAAGTCCTGCCTCCACTCTGCACAGCACTCACAGTACCAGTGTACAGGCCGGCCATGATATCCAGCAACCTCGAGGGGATCCCGCAAACCCTCAGCATGTCCCACAGGGCAGCTCAATCAACTGAGTCGAACGTTTTATGAAAATCGACAAAGGCTGCAAAGAAACTCTGCTGATATTCGTGTTTGCGCTCCATGAAAACCCTCAGTGCTAGGATGCATTCGATGGTAGACTTCTTAGGTGTAAAACCAGACTGTTCCGGTCGCTGGTAGGTGAGCAAGTGATCAAGGATCCTATTGAGGACAACCCTAGTAAGGACCTTACATGACACCGAGAGCAGTGTTATCCCCCTGTAGTTGCTGTAATCCAGGCGATCACCCTTCACTTTCCAGATAGGGACAAGTCCCATTTTCCAGTGGGCTGGGATGATGCCAGTCTCCCAGATGGAAGCAAAGATTGCTTGCAATGCCAGGAGGACAACCTTACCACCTGCCTGGAGAAGTTAACCCCATATACCACAGATCCCTGCAGCCTTTCCTCCCCTCTGCTGGTTTACCACCTGTGCAATCTCAGTGAGATTGGGTGGTTGACAGCTAATCTGAGAAACAGCCTCAAGGACCAAAGTGCACAAAGGAGGAAAATATAAATGCAACTCAAAACAGGTTCTATAGTACACCATGGCAATACCCCGTGACACCATGGTGTACTGCTGTTTTATCTAGGTTACTCCTTCTGAGTAATACAATGAAATGCAACAAGTAGCATGGGTTCAATTACACCTGAAGAATGAGCATCAAATCTTTTCGTTTATTAATACAGTATATGCTTGCAGCATTCATATGTATAAGCTTCAATGTATTGTATTTTTCCGAAACCATTTTATATTAAAAACTGTATACATGCTCTCTGATCAGGGATCTCCAGGGAAAGAACAACAAATTGGGCTGTCTTGATGCACTGAAAAGCCTTGTAATTATGAACTGTTTTTGAATTCGAAAATAAAACTTAATATGAAAACATTACTTCTATTATGGGTGCATCATCTGGAAATGAACAATGTAGCATTTCTAGTCTTAAAGATCAATAGTAAAATATACTGCCTCCTCTCACCTTCACTGAGCATGGAAGAAAAAGGCTGAATTGGACTGATCAAGCATTTTGCACTTCGGAAACTTGCATACAAGTTACAAACACTTCAAATTCTATTGCACATTTACTGACATATTGTGGTGGAGATTTTATTCCAACACTGAAGTCAAACATTACATGAGAACACATACAGTTTAAATAAAGAGAAGAATAATCCTATCATGCTATAGTCTTAGCTAAATAAGGGACTGAGTTAACTTAATGTAAATGTTGAACCACACATCATGGCAAGGAAGTCTACTTTTACAACATAGTCGCTGAAAAAAAAACTCATTGTTTAGCTCTAGTTAATTTGAATGTGTAGTGGACATACTTTCTCTACCCGAAGTGTTTCCATTAAGTGTTCTTCATTTATTATACTTTAAATTTTATTCTTTCTTTTGATTTCAGAATAACCTCTGGCTGCCAGCAATCCTGACATAAAGATGGCTGGGTGGATTCTTTTGAATCAATTCTTTGGTAAATCATCAAAATAGTTAGTGCTTTGCTTATTCATATATGTTAGGATTTGTAAATTTATTTGTTTTGTTTTATTCACAACAGCATGCTTCCAGTATCTACTAATATACAAGTAATCTTTTGGGAATAATGGAATACGGAATCATCTGTATACATTTCTGAATTTCAAATAATAACCTTAATTCATATGTTAAAAAATACCTTTTCAGAAATGTTTAACTACACTCAAGTATTTCAGATTCCTGTAAATAAGCAAGTACATGAAACAGAATTGAAACATAAAATGGGTGAAATAAATGCAAAGGCACACTTTAACATAAGTTTTTATTAAAAATTGTAGAACCCACCTTCTCTATTTCCACAAGGTAGGCATCTACAAAGTCCCTCAGATTGTCTGGGTCCAGTGTTTTTCGATGCTCATTGACAGACTGTTGCACAAACTCAAGTATTTCATCAGCATTCCTGAAAATTTTCTGATGTGGTCCAGGAAAGTGTCTAAGAATTGGAAAAATCTGAAACAACTGCAAAGAAATAAATAATACATATCTGTGTTTAGAAGGGTCTACTGTTTGCATCTTATGTCTAAAGATTTCCATTTCAAAAACCCTTAAATATCCATATTACTAAACGAGAATGGTAAACCGGATGGATGCAGGGACATCCGGCCATGGGCCGTGGACGCAAAAGACGTACTGCGCAGGCGCCCCCACAAACCCCCCCCCTCCAAGCAACGGAAACCAGATGGAAAGCAACGTAAAATAAGACATGAGGCGCCGAACGGAACACACACAAAGAAGAGGATCGAGACCCACGACACACAAAGCCCCCCTCCAGTAACTGAAATAAGAAATGAGGTGACGCGCCCCTAGAAAACCAAAAAGAAAGGAGTCAGACGCAAGCGCCACATAGCACACGAAACGGTACGCACACAAAAAAGAGGATTCAGACCCACCACACACAAACACCCCCTCCACTAACAGAGATAAAAAAAAGTGAGGCTACGCGCCAAGAAAAAACGTCTCGGCTCCAAAAACGCAAAGCTCAAATAAGCAAGGGTTCAAAACGAAACACCTCGAGTCTCACAGATTAACCGACATACAAAAACGGGCAAGGCTCAATACAAACAATGAACGCCGTAAACTGCAACGGGCTTCTCACACAGCACAGGCAAATCCATTACAGCTCCAGAATAGCACGTAACAAATCCTGCACATACAACGACGCGCCTCTCAAACGGCACAAGCAAAACATACACGTCAAGGACATCAATGACAGACACCTGCTAAATGATTGCGCCAGTTAGCTGACAACGCGTTCAATAATAAGTCCACTATTCATGAAAATTCATTGGGATTAATGAATGTCATTTGCAATCATTGTCATTCACTTAACTTCCCTGAAGAAACAACTGGCAATACAAGTAATGAATTTACACGTTGTTGTCAAAAGGGTCAAATTAGACTGCCTCCTTTACATTCATATCCTGCATATCTACAGAAGCTTCTAACTAACGAAGTACCTGAAACTAAAAACTTTACTAACTGCATAAGATCCTACAATAGTTCATTTGCTTTTGCATATACCGGAGTATATATCAGGCCACCAGAAGGCAATGGCCCATACTGCTTTCGCGTATGTGGACAAATATTACATCACATTGGAACAGTGCACCCTGAAACAAATCAAGAACGCAAATATGCACAAATCACGTCGGCACCTACAACAAGCTTCTGAAACCGCGGAAGAAAAAATGTCTCGGCTCCAAAAACACATGTCACTCCTTATTCAAAATACCGGTCCCAATCACAGAAACATCGGTATCCACTATGAAAATGAACAGTAACAATGCACGTGACATCCGTCTTGCCACACTATTAATTATAGATGAATTTACAATGGCATCCAGTCACTTACTCAACACCATTGATAAACTTCTACAAACGTTGATAAATAATAATACACTATTCCCTTTGGAGGAAAGGTACTGTTATTAGGAGGAGATTTTAGACAGTGCTTAACTATTGCTCCACATGCAATGCACTCAGCTATTGTTCAGTCCACCTTAAAATATGCGGACAATTGGCATTGCGTTGATGAATAATCATTTTCCCTTTGGAGGAAAGGTACTTTTATTAGGAAGAGATTTTAGACAGTGCTTAGCTATTGCTCCACATGCCATGCGCTCAGCTATTGTTCAGTCCACCTTAAAATACGCGACGACGTCATACATAAACAACAAGAGAGCGAACTACAATACATATACAGGCGCGAGACCTGATTGGTGATAATACGAAGAAACCAACAGTCCGCATATTAACAGTGAGTGTGATCCTCCTTATTACTTATCCATATTCCTAACAATACAGATCAAACAAGTCATCAATTCACGATCACGGGTACAAAACTAGACAGCTCGAGTAACGGGACCACAAACACGCACCCGCATCAAAAAAAAAAAAATTCACGTCACCTACAACGCGCTTCAAAAAAATGTTACGCGGACAATTGGCATTGCTTTCAAAAGATACACTTAGTACAAAACATGCGATGTCCAGATCCCGAATATAACAATTGCTTATTACAACTGAGAGATGGTACACTCACCAATACAGATGTACTTCACCCAGATATTATTACAATTCCTCAACCCTTTATCTGCGACGACTTACTTACAGAGATATTTGGAACAGCAATCTCATTAGACCAAATACCCCTTTTAACACAACGGACTATATTCTGTCCAAAAAATATTAATGTTCATCACATTAATAACCAGGTCATTTCATTACTTCCTGGAGAGGCACGGCTCTTTCTAAGCTCTGACAAACTTGACTCTGATGACGACAATGACCATCTTAATTTCCCCTTAGAATATTTGAACACTATTAACCCAGCCGGATTTCCACAACACAATCTTAGCCTTAAAAACGGAACAATAATCATGCTATTAGGAAACCTTAACACTACACAGAGTTTATGCAATGGTACACGTTTAGTCATCAACACCATGACACACAATGTTATTCAAGCAACAGTTCTTACAGGATCACATGCTAACAATACTGTTCTAATTCCTAGAATTGACCTTACAAGTTCTAACCTGGAATTACCTTTTAAACTTAAACGGCGACAGTTCCCCATTACACCTGCCTTTCCCATGACCATCAACAAATCACAAGGACAAACCATGGACAAGGTTGGCATCTACCTCTCTGAGCCCGTTTTTGGACATGGGCAACTTTATGTGGCCTTCTCACGAGTTCGACGTTCATCTGACGTTAAAGTTAAGGTCATAAATGCTCCATGCCAAGGAATACTCATTCAAGGACAAGACACCATCTTTTCTACTAATGTTGTGTACAAAGAAATTTTCCGATAAACCTTTACATTGTACCAAACACTGAATTGTTTGCTTCCTATATGCGTCATCTACACCTTCACACTATGCTATATCTCATTCATACATCACGCTCTTTGTAATTTCCCAACACCAGGGGTTGGCGAGCGAAGCGAGCAGGGGGCGGAGCCCCCTAGTTTAATTCTAAGAAAGGAAACAACAGCTGCCTAATACCATTTTCAGTCATGCACTGTACATTACTTCTAATTAAACTATTAAATAGCGGCTTAAAAAAATCTTGTTTGACCTGTTTTGATGCACGGCTTTCATTCTAATTAAAATGTATTAACCACTGGTCAATCATGAAATGTCATTAAAGATTTTAATTGATTTCATTTAGTTCTATTTCTATTTTGTATTTCAGGCATAATAAAAACAATAACAACATAGCAGCACACAGATGTGAAAAACACACAGTAATTTACAAGGAACATACATGAAGATACATTGGTCAAGTATGTATGGTACTGGTAGTGTATGTACAGACAATGTCAACATTTTCAATATTCATTAATTTTTAGAACAGTTCTTTTTGTATTTACACTTTAAAATGGACTCTACTATTGCTTACTGTTCTGAAGCCTCCCTGCTTTCTAAAGACTTTGGTTGTTGCATTGTGCATTATTCTCAGGTCTTTTTAAAGATCAATACAACTCAAAAATTGATCTAATTTTATTCTGCTTTTACCGTTTATCTTTCAGAAATATAAGTAATCAAAGTAGACTTCACGGCTTTTATTTGATACATAGGTTGTCCATTTGGTCTGCTATAACTATACATATCGATCCCTTTTCCACATGGCAGCCTTTTCCTCTTTGAATTCTGACACAAATTTTCACTGCTTCCTCTCACCGTCTCTCATCAAATTGACTACACTTATAATCAAAGTGTTTTACTGGGAAAATGCAGTGGTGGTTGCTACATCATTGGACTGGTTTGGCATATCTAGTCTAGTCATGTTGAGCCTTTGGTTTCCCAATGTCGGCATCCTTCTATCTTGAAAGATAATGGTAGCGTCTTGGAAATTCTTGATCAGTCCTGTTGCAGGCAGCATTTGGAGTGTCTCAATAACCCAATCCTGGCATGGTAGTCTTTCCCACAGGTGCTGCAGACAAAGGCTGAATGTGTTTCAGAGGTCTGAGTTTGCATTGAATGCCTTGGTGAGATTGATGAAGGCAATGTATAAAGGCATCTACTGCTCTCAACATTTCTCTTGGAGCTGACGTAGAGAGAAAATCATATTAACTGTGGATCTTTCAGCCCTGAATCCATATTGTGATTCAAGGTAAATTCGATCAGCAAGAATATTTAGACTTTGCCCACTGTGCTTAACAAGGAAATGCCTCGGTAGCTGAGTGACTTTTTTGGCATTGCGCATATCCTGGTGCACCTTGCCTTCTCTCCAGTAGAGAGAATAGGTTTGCTGAGCTCTTCCATCATGGGATCAATGTCCAGCTCTTTCAGAACAGGTAGATCTTCGATACTGTTGACAGCTTCTTGGGAGACAGAGTTTTCTATGGAATAAAGCTCCAGGTAGTGTTCCACCTATCGTCTCATTTGCTCATCATTATCCTTGATCACCTGCCTTGTCTTTGATTTCAGAGGCACGGACTTCTTTGCTGGTTTGCCTACAGCTTGCTTGATGCCTTCCTAAAGTTGCTGATGTCTGATGCTTGCTGAATGTTATCCGACAATTTGAGCCAGTAGTCATTTACACAGCTATGTGTAGTAAGTTGTACCTTGCTGCAAGCTGCTTTTAGGGTTTGCAGTCTTGCTGATGTTGATTCTCAGTGGGGGTTTCATTTTAGAATGGTAGATTTTCTTCAGTTTGATCTTTACTTTTGAGGCAATCAGGGAGTGGTCAGTGTCGCAGTCAGTACTGTGATAAGCTTTGGTATTGCAGACAGTGTTTAGTGAGTCTCGTCTGGTAATTACCATGTCCAGCTGATGCCAGTGATTGGACCTCAGATGTCTCCAGGAAACTTTATGGTATGTCTTGCTGCACTCAGGTCCAATCCAGGTGGTTCATTGTGTGGTGGATGCAGCAATTTGTTATCAATGCATGCTCCCCACCCAATCTCCTTGTTGTGAAAGTAGGTGTTCATCACACATAGGTTGTGATGACAACAGGGTTCTAAAAGTCTCTTGCCGTTTTCATTCAAAATCCCTATGCCATGGTGACTTAACATGTTTGGCCATGACTCATGCCATCCTAGCATTGAAGTATCCCAGAAGGTAAATCCCATTGGGATTAATAAAGTATCTATCTATCTATCTATCTATCTATCTATCTATCTATCTATCTATCTATCTATCTATCTATCTATCTATCTATCTATCTATCTATCTATCTATCTATCTATCTATCTATCTATCTATCTATCTATCTATGCTCTGATGTTGGGATTTTATGGACGGAAATGTCTAGCTATTCGTAAAACTGGTCTTTGACTTCTGTTGTAGCTTGCATTGTTGGTTCACCAGGCCTTCAAGTGTGGAGTGAAGTAGTGTGAGGAGTCTTTCTGTGCTGCCTGTTGGGGTTTCAGTCATTGGGATTACAGTATTTATGATGGCAAAGCCAACTCTGTGTTCCCTGGTTTCCTCAGGACCTTTCCCTTGCCATCGGTCACTCACCTCTATGCCAAGCGAGCAGGGACTTGTAACCCATAACTGCTATCTTCCTTGTTGTATTCTCACCTTGTGGTGAGACTGGAGTGGCCTCTCCAGGGCGCAAGCCTGGGCAATGTATATAGAGGCCTTGTGCTGCCCAGACAACAAGGCCCCATGTCGGCCTTACCAATGGGGTCCAGGGGAATACAGAGCATTATATTTGGATCTGACTTGACTACAGGAGTTGCCAGAGAGAAGTCAATACTGACAACCAACAACCTTAGGGGCTCCACTCCAGATTTTCTGTCTGGATTTACTTCTATAGCCTTTTCTATATGTAGATATGCCCACAAGGCAGTGAAAGTTTAGAAGGAGAAGTTTCCTTCCCCTAGAGGCTTTGAAACGCTTTTTGTCTGACACCCGAGACCAGGTTGCCTTGGGAGACCCTACCAGGAGCTTCTGCTCCAGAAAATATAGCTCCCAGGGTCACAGGGGTACACAGACCTCTCCACCACATTGTTAAGGGGACAATTCACAGAGAGGCTTCACAATATACGGGTTGATTTATTTTTTTTTCACTTATCCATTGCCCATTACACAAATGTATCAGTCACTGGCATTACAGGTACAGGAGAAAGTGTCTATCACTCTGCTGTTGCTAGCATATCTGACAACAAACTAGGCTGATAAGACCATTTTTTTTTTACCTTTCTTCTATATGTTTTGCCCATTTTTACAATTTTCTTCCTAACCCTAGCATCCAGAAGGACACACAGACACTTGTCCTTTTATTAAGGTGGATTCATTTTGTAATATTGAAATTTGTTTTTAAAGCAGCTTGTGATTAAACATTCTGGTAATAATACTACAAATTCTTTTTTTTCCATAGTGCTTTGCAGTCCATCCTTTTATAACCTTTTTATAACCCTTTGAAGACACTGTTTGCAGTCATCATCATTTCAAGAAGTACTCAGCTATGCAATTTACTGCTCACCAGTCATCACTATATATATAAAATCCAACAGAGGTCTGTCTGTCTGTCTGTCTGTATGTCTGTCCGCTTTTCATGAGAGAACTACTTAATGGATTTCCACACAGCGGGCTGAAGGGATGGGGGCAGGGCCTTCCTCACTCACCCGCCAGCCTCTGGGTGTTCCTTACCTCCACTTTACATTCCAGTTGATTTTGCGACTTCTCACATTGTGCTAAGAATCATAGTTCACTTGTAGGAATGATATATTTGCGCTAATCTGAGATAGAGGCTGCGGGCCTAGGGGAGGGGGAAGCATGACATCAGGAGTAGGAGGCCAGGCAGGGCCCTCCTCACTGTCCTGTTTCACTACTACTCATGCAGAGCTGCGGGGAACAGCTAGTAAGGAAATAAAATTATAAAGGATGAAGAGTAAAAAAGCTGGCAACTCATAAGTATTAGGTCACATTAGGTAACATTTTAAGTTAAAAAAAGAAAATGCTTCCATGAGCAGAAGGTGAATATAAATTCTTAAAACAGGTAAACAAACAAGATGGCCTTAAATTGGCTACATCGTAGTATACACAAGGATAAATTGTCCTTGGTTATCTTTTTACCTGCAGAAATGATGCTGGAACAAAGCAAGAATGTAGAAATTAACACGGAAATTGTTTGTCTTACTTTTCACCCAATCTTTTGTTCTTGGGAACAAATCAAGGTAGATTTTGGACTGCATTCTTTGAGAATAATGTAGAGTTATTGTCCATTGTTTACTTTACTCTGCAGAACAACATTAACCATGTTGACTCCTGCAGCACATTCTTATGTGTAATAAGCATTGCCTAGACTTGTGTTGTTACCTACCATTTCTATGATAATAGTGAATGATTTACCAGTAAACTAAACATATCCAGGACCCACCCTTTGCTGCCACGTCACCACATAATACTGAACTGGCCATGTTGGCTTCAGCTCTATTTTGAGTTCTTGTTCTGCAACTTTCTGCAGGTATATTTTTGCTTTCAGCTCTTGTAATTATATGGGGTCCCCAGCATGGTGCCCCAGCTCTCTGAAGTTGTATTGTCTCCTCTTTACATGTAGTAGTCCACATTTTTCTAGCATTGTAAATATCAAAGTAAAGATTTCATAATCTTAATCCACTGCATGTGCTGTTGTCCACTGTCCTTATACCCTGAAATCTCCAATTCAAATAATTGTTATTACTAGTAGAGTTTGTTTTATTTATTCATTTACTGATTTAGCCCGTACTATGCTACAATCTACAACATGAGCAAACAGAAAAAGTTCAGCATCTCAAGACAAAGAAAACCTGATTTTTGCTGTTATACGCTTAAACCATTTTCACAACTAAAAGTCAACTGGGAATTCAAAATGTCCTGATTGCCCCTGAGTGGAATGACATGATTTTGGAAAGGGCAAATGAATGTGTGGAATGCACATAATGGGACAGCATACTCTGTGTAGAATTCATCAGAACTTCTGTATGTAGCAGAATTTAACTGAAAGAATCCAAATCTGCCTCCTACAGTCCAATTGTGAAAATGTTATTTACTACTTAAAATTAGATAAAATAAAATTTACGCAAACATCAATAATTTAAAAAATTGTCAACATATGGTACCCCAACATTAAGGTTATCCACAACAAGCAATCTTCATAGAAATCACTAAACAAATACAGCCATTTCAAATCATTCACCCTCATTTTTCTCCATAATACCTTTTACTATAGTCTCTTCTGCTCTTGTTCTATCCTTTTAGCAGAAAGAAGAATTTGAAAATAATTATAAAGCACTTATATTACAGTTCAGCATATCAGCTACAGTTATGTGAATTGTTATGTTAAAATTAATAATAAAAAATAAAAAACTATAAATACATTTAACTATTCATTAGCCTGTATTGTGTGCTACACAACAAATACAAACTTTTAGAAAATATAACATGATAGTTCTCTGAATAATCCAATTTATATGTACATTTATTGTAATGATCACTCTGATTGCACAATCAGAAAACTGTTAACATTATAATCACAACAAAGATGAGAGGTGATCCAAATTAAATTTCAGCTGGAAAGAGAGTTCAAATCTGTCATATTCTTGTCTTTCATGCTGAGAATGTCACACTGATGCGAGTGAGCAAATGCACTAGAACAAATGGAAAATACACTACTTATTGATTCATTACATATGCCTTATTAATGGAACCAAATTGAGCTTGTACTGCTTTATGGCAAAAATCATTGTTTAACATAAAGTATATGGAAGACTAGTTACTGTTTTGAACATAAGTTTATGGAAGCATATGGAGGCAATTCCTTTATCATATTTATCACTTGGCAGCTGTGAATGACAATACAAAAAATAAGATTTTTTTAATTAAAAATGCATATTACTGAAGTAGTTTAGATAATTGCAGCTGATATGTATGTAAATGAAACAGTATTTCAAAGTGCATTGAAAGCAAAATACAGCAAAAGTATTTAGTGTCTGTGATGGTAAATGAATGCACTGCAGGTAGCCAGGGTAGCAAAGAAAATGGTCAGAATTGAGCAAAGGCTTATTGTTAAAGAGAAAAAGAGAGATTCCAGCAATGATGAGGATGCAGGTTGTCCTAACAGGATTAAGAAATGGTCTGCCAGAAGGTAGTAGAGGTTGAGGTGATTGGTACCATTTGGCAGGGGCATCAGCTAAATACAGAGAGATATCTGACATGGCCATAAGCTGGGTAGTCTCCCCCAGGGTGCTAAGTGGCGTGTGCCCCATCATCTTTTAGGGTTGTATAACCCTCTAAGGGAGAAAGAGAGACCAGAGAAGAAATGCCAATGAAATCTATGCCAACAAGAGGCATACAATAACAGGAGAAAACAGAAAGGGTCTCATTGTCACTCTGATAACACAAGTGAAAGATGAGCTACAATAGGAACCATGCTCTTCGAGAGTATTGGAAGGCTTAGGCAGCACAAGGTTGAGCTGGTTCAAGATGAAAGTTAAGCAGCAGCACAAGGGCCACTAGAGAGGTTCAGCCTGGTGTCTTTTGAGCAAAAGGAAGACTGCCCTGACTCTGGAAGTTATTCCATGGCCTATCCAAAACTGAAATGGAGTTTAAGGATACAAAAATGCTTTGGTAAAGAGTACAGCTGGGAGGAGAGCTTGTGACAGGCATTTTTATGTACCAAAGAAAGAGAAAGGTGAAGTGAAAAGGCCATGAACAGGAAAAAGAAGTGATAAAGATAGAATTACAGAATAGAGGTTAGTAGAACTGGGGTTGACTGGTGTGAAAGAAATAAACCCTTCACTGTTAGACAGAACAAAACCTGTTTAGTTAGGGTCAGTCGGGTTGAATGATTGTTTTTTACTTGTTTATTTGCTACTTGCTTTTTCCCTTAGTTTATTCCTCTGTTATATTTAGATAAGGAATTAAATACCTGTTCTGAATTCTTAATCTTACTGTTCTCTAACTCAGCTCAAAGGTAACGTAATAGTAAAAATTGAGGCATGTGGGTCTCAATGTTAGTGCCCCCTCACTGTTACACCACTTAAACAGAAATGTTATGTTACACCAAAGGAAAAAAGCCTAATGCATTTGAATATACTACAGTATATGTATTTGCTGTAACTGAATTAATAAATTAATGTATAATTTGCATAGCTCCTTTCATAACGAAAAAACTAAATACTTCAGTATATTATGCATTTATACTATTTTTAGCATCTGCACAAATTTTTATTTCTTTACAGCAATGAGTAAGCTTTAAATAACGTCTGAACCAAAATATGCTTAATGACTGCATTTCGTTCCATTTCAGGAAAGCCAGAATTGATCCATGCAGCGTCAGATGCATGGCAGGGAAGAGACAGATGGATGGACAGATGAGCAAATTTATATTACAAAAAAATCTAACAAAAGATTTAACAGACAATTTGGAGCACTCAAGTATCTGTCTGACTGTTTTCTTAATTCATCTGTTTTGATTCAGATTCATGGGATGCTGGGGTCTTTCCTTGCAATAACAGAATGAGGCAAAAACCCTTCCTGGAAAGGGCATTAGCCCATTAAAACAAATACACACACACACACATACTACCTTTGGTTTTCCTTTGTAACACTTATAAGGTAATCTGCAAATGTCAGTTAATTCCACACAAGACACTACAGACTTTCTCCACTACCTGCAGAATCTGAGACTTTTAACTAAAATCTAAAGTTAAAAAGAAAAGAGAAAACAGTTGACAACAACAAATATAAATTCAAGATTGGATTTTACTGTGTTCAAAGGAGAATGGATACACAAATGGATACAAATTTGTCCTGTTAAGAATTATTGTATATCTTCTGAATTGTATATGGTAGGTTACATAGGTTTGTAGGGTCATTATTGTCATATGTATATTTTATGGTGACTTGTTGACATTGAAAATTTGTGAAATATAATTAAAATAAATCTTAATCATCTATTTTATATATAGTCTTCCAATATAATGCAATGGGACTAAAGATTTGTATTTATTTATAACCTGTGAAAGGAAATGGACACATACAGTATTCCTTAAATTGATCATTTTATTGTGTTTCAAAGAATGCAACTGTATAATTTATATTTTCAGATTTAATTTTACACAGTTGTACTTACTTTGGAAACCAATAAAATACAATAAAAAATACACTTAAGAATTTTAAACAAAAATGTAGGATTTTTCTCAAAACTCTGTACTCCATCTTGTGGATGGTTAAGACACTGCACTGTAAGCTAAAGTGAAGAAGCTTGCAAGTGTTAGGAATATGCCACAGAGCAGGTCTGATAAGAGTTATGGATGGGTGATACTGTGCATCTACAATCTAAGAGTCTTGCAATGTAAAACACATGACCCAGCATCAAAATATCATGTCTAACCATCACTAGATATGTAATACAATTTAATATAATGTGCAAAAAAATGTCTGGTACTGGTGTTAGAAATTGAAAGGTATGATACATGTAAAGTAATAAATGAAAAAAACTTCTTATAATTGTAGGCACGATCCATGTCTACTTAACCAATCATCAGTTTCTCACACAATCAGCAAATATGCTAACTAATAGATCCAGCCTCAGGTATATTAAAGGATAAGTTCAGTATTTTTCATGTCGAATTTATTTCTTCACAAACATGGTATACAGGCATTTTCCATGTAAAATTGTGTTCAAAAGTTAAGCACTTTCTATAAATGTTGCAAAATATCTTGCCTGTGCTGCCACTTTACAATGGAGGGTATGAGGGATGAAGGAAAAGCTTAAAAACTTACCAAACACGTCCATTTTTCAAGCCAAGACAGTTGTTGAGTATTGATCCGTGCCTTCTGTATTTCTGATGCATGTTTGTGACAACAAAAGGGCTCTAGAAACAATCATTTTATCACATATTCCAGGTACTATTTTTTTAGGTAAGGATACATTTTCTATTTGCTTGTGTGAGTTTTCGTATAAATTCGTAAGTATATCATAACAAGACCAACCATAAGGCATGAAGCATTTATTGTGATTTGGTCTTTTGCAAGGAAACCATCCCCAAAGTAGTGAAAAGTTGTTGCACAGGAAGACTGCTAGGCTACCATGAATGTATGGTCTTCTTTTTAAAATGGCTGAATCTAATAATATTGGTGTTTTTCTGCTCAAAATTTACATGTTTAAACTATTTTACAATGTGTTTGTAATCGCAAGACACAAAAAATACCAAACCTATCCTTAAGGACTTGAAAACTAAAACCCATGAGATGTTGTTATTATGTATGCCCAATTACACTAAATAATCATCTAGACCCCCATATTTATTCGAAAGCCTTACAATCAAGCCTCCTACATCACTCCTCTTTGCATCTTTCCATACTGACAAACGATAACTTTTAAAGCCAGCCTTCTTAATATTATAATTCCATTCTGCAGAACTGTCTGCAAACGCTTATTCATGATTATAGCATTCACTTTATAAAACTCTAAGACTCCTTTAGATTTGTTAGTATGCTAGCTATTGTATCTGCTATACAGTATTCAAATTTATTTCTGCTTCAAGCATCCATAATGTACATTTCTGGAGATTAAAGGTAGAGACATTGCAAAATGAACAACGGACAACTGCAGACCTGAGCAGCCGGAGAGCCAACATTCTGGACATTGGAATTCACAAGGCGTAGGAGGTACTTGAACTTCTCATCATCGTAATCAAATCTGTTCCCAAAGACAATGGAGCAAATGATATTGGACACAGCATTGTTGATGGTGGAATGAGGATTGAATGCTTTGCCTTTAAAATAGAAGGACACCAAGAACAAAAATACATTCACTAATCATATTACATCTGGCAAATATCCATCAGAACTATTTTTAAAATAAGTCTTAAAAATTGGTTCATTAAAACACTTAGGAGGACGTCTGTCATTATATCTGGTGCACACATTTTAATAATTTGTCTTTTTCAGGGTGACATGGAGGTGCCTGGTCATTGTCTGTGTGGAGTTTGCACATTTTCACAGTGTGGGCAAGGGGTTTTCCTGGGTACTCCAAAGATGCATGTATTAGGCAGAATATAACACCCCATACGGTTAGCTGTGCATGCAAGTGGGTCCAGTAATGGACTAGCAACCCATCCAGGGTGGGTTCCTTCCTTATCTATATTACTAAACAAAGGTTGTATATATGCACAGACACAGGACGCCGGATGCCAGACGCCAGACGCATCGAAGCGCATGCGCACTGCGACTCAGCGCCCCAGAGTCAAACCCAGCGGCTTCCCAGACTCAGTAGGTACCGCCCAAACAACACAGCACAACCTGTAAACTAAACTTCAGGTCACAATACAACCGCCGCCCGAATGCGCATACCACCGCATATAAAACCTTCGTTTAGTAATGTTTACGAAGGTTGTATATATGCACGGATGCCAGACGCAACCCGTGCCAAAAGCGCACTCGCACAGCGCCCAAGAGTCAAACCCAGCGGCTTCCCAAAATCAGTAAGTGGCGCCCAAACAACACAACCTGTAAACTAAACTTGAGGTAAAGCGTGCACGCCAACAAGTTGCCATGGTGACATATTTAAACATAGACATAGAATAACTAGACACCTCATGACTAGCAGAATCGTACGTCAACATCGCCGCCATATTGTGAGTGGCATTGCTGTGGAGTGAAGTAATGAATAATGTGCTGCTTGGGATTGTACTAACCGCTGTACGCTCCAAACCAGATCCCGGGGGATTACATTTCATAGGTAAGGCTGAATAATTGTTTTGGTTATATTTGGCCGTTAGAAAATCCCGTTTTATAATCTTTACCTTAGCCAAGCCAGGCTAAGCTAGCAAAGCTATGCATTTATGTGCTTAAGTGAGCCTCCAAACAACGTTTTGGCTAAACGTATTTAGTCACTATGTAGATTGTTGTTAGCTGTTAACATTTCTCAAACTTGATGATGTTTTTTCTCAAGGAGCACATTAGAAAACACATTTTGATAACTGACAACCATCATTTTATGCTCATGTCTTTAGTTGTGTCTGTCTTCCACAAACTAAGGCTGCACCATATTGCCAGACTGAATACTCTCAAATTACAAGATCTGAGTGAGCGAGAGGAGTGTAAGTCTGGAGGAGATCAGTGAGGTTGTGGAGCGCTTTAAATGTTAAGAGCGGTATTTAGTATTGTATTCTGTAGTTAACAGGGAGCCAGTGAAGTTGAGAGAGAATAGGTGTAATATGTTCAGTGGATTTACAACAGCAGGATATTATCCTGGCAGCAGAATTTTGAAGAAGTTCTAAGCGATGGATACGTTTTTGTGGGATGCCAGATAGAATAGCATTACAGTAATCTGTACATGACGTGACTCGGGCATTAAACAATACTTCAGTACTGTGTTGCATAAGAACAGGACAAAGTCTGGAAATGTTTCGAAGATAGAAGAAGGCAGTCCCCGAAATGTTACTTATATGGGAGGAATGGTTAATAATAATAATTATCTATATATATAATTCACTAAGCCGGGAGACAAGTAGCCACTCATGGAAAGCACGCCGGAAGGGGCGTGGATTCACTAAACCGCCGACAAGTAAGACGCCAATGGCGCACGCAGGAAGAAGCCACGCCCACCAACTCTTAGACCATTGGATACGACGAAAAAATCACAGAGCCACGCCCACCAACTCGGACGCGACACCTCGGAAAACATGCCATCATTTCTGTTTGTCTGTGCCACAGTCCACTTGCAGCTCTGAGTCACGTTGACTCTTCATCACACAGAGGCAGCGCCAGAGAGACAGAGGCAGCGCCAGAGAGACAGAGCCGCACACACACACAGAGGCAGCGCCAGAGAGAGACAGAGGCACACATTTGCAGCGCGAGAGAGAGAGCCGCGCACAAACACACAGAGGTAACGCCAGAGAGAGACAGAGGCACACACAGGCAGCGCGAGAGAGAGAGCCGCGCACACACACACAGAGGCAACGCCAGAGAGAGACAGAGGCACAAACAGGCAGCGCGAGAGAGAGAGACGCGCGCACACACACAGAGGCAGCGCCAAAGAGAGACAGAGGCACACACAGTCAGCGCGCGAGAGAGAGCCACGCACACACACAGAGGCAGCGCCACAGAGAGACAGAGGCACACACAGGCAGCGCAAGAGAGAGCCGCGCAATCCTTTAAAACTGAAGTTAAAACACAATGAAGGAAGCAGTCTTTAAAAACCACTAAGCCCTGTGCCTCTTTTTCATTAGCGTCTCACCTGCTTCAGGCCCTGCAACAGTCGAGACGCTCTCTCTGCAGCTGACCTTCTCTGTGCCTGACTCCACTACTGTCAGTCGCCTGATTAAAAATGGCCTTTTGAAGGGGAGCAATGGACCCGCTATACCACAGGAACACATTGCCTTCGAGCCTGCTCTCACTCACTCTAACGTACCGGCTTTCTCTCTCTCTCCTCACTCGCTCACACGCTGCACAGGGGAGAAATGCCTGCAGCATGAGTCTACCCGGAAACCGTTTCAGCCACACTTCCACGCCCCTCGCTACACTATGAGTGCGATGATTATTTATTTAAAAATGGGCTTTTGAAGGGGAGCTGTGGACCCGCTATACCACAGGATCACCTGTGACATTGCCTTCACATTGTTTTCCTTTTATTTATGATCCTGTTGAGCAGATCAGACACCCAGGCAAACAACACTGAATAATCAATAGCTGCAACCACTTTGCCCGCCCCAACTCCTCTCCTGAGTCGGTTTCGTCTGTGTTCAGCAGTGTTTCCCAAACTCGGTCCTGGTGAACCCCTGTGGCTGCAGGGTTTTGCTCCAACCAGATTCCTAATCATTAATGCCGGTGAAACTCATCCGGGATAAGTCGGTTTTTCAAACGCAGCCGTGTAGCAGATTAGTCTAGCAGGATGTAATAATCCGAGATGAATGCGCACCCTCGCGCTGAGTGAAAAGCCAATATATATTGAGTCTACAAAACATGATCAGCAAGTCTTTGATAGGCTGCAACAAAATGATGAAAGAACAGGCGCATTTTTTTCACACAAGCTGGGTGGGTGGGTATTAGTTAATTAGTTACTTGAAGGATTTCAAGATTTAATATACACAAGCGGTAACACTGTAAAAGCGGCCCAAACCAGAAAAGACGGCTAGCAAAAAGTGGCTGACAAAATAAACGCGTGTGCATTATACTTACTGAAAGCAGCGTTACGGATTTTGCAAATGTTCATTTTTTTCCCTCTGCTTAAAAAACATTAAAAAAGCAGCGTGATTATGCGGCGTATACTACACCGCGAGTTGGTATGCAGCGTGTAAAACAGTTTGTCGCGGATAATTTGCCTTTTACTTTAAGACGAAGACAATTTCCTGTTAGACTTGCTTTTGCGATGACAATTAATAAGGCACAGGGCCAAACTTTCAAAAACATGGCTAGTGGCTCATACGCTCGCACTGATTATGTCCCTGCCCTTTGTACGCCCCCACTCAGTACTACCATGGTCGGATGACTTGGTGGATTATATATAGAAAAGCAGCCAAAACCGCAAACAACAATGAAAAGTCTACGTGACTCACACGTGCATATGGACTGTGCAAAGAGGAAAATGACTCAGGTGACGAGTTGGGGGTGGGCACATGAAATGTTACTTTTCTTGGTGATTTAATACATTTCCGATTTTTCAAATGTTAACTTTCTCCCTGTGCTTAAAAATCATTAAAAAAGCGGCCTGATTATGCAGCGTAAGGTACGCCGTGGGTTGGCTAGTTATAATTATTATTATTTAATAATTGCCATTATTAATGTATAAATGGATATAAATAATTGCATTTAAACGATTCGCCAAAATCTGTTGTATGTAAACGATACTGTTTTAAACGTTATTGTTTTTTCATCAGAAAACCCGGTTTCCACGTCTACCTATATTAGTTTAAATGGCACTTTTGCCACTCGCAATAAGGCTGATGCGCTGACGTATCGTGTCTACTGGGAAACACAGTGAATGCACCATCTATCTATATATGTCTATGTATTTAAACTTCAGGTAGTGGTGACTACTGACAGTGCCAGCAGTCAGCTACTCCACAGTGCCACCGGTCAGTGTTCTGCACTCCACACTACCAGCAGCTACTCCACTACACAGTGCCACCAGTCAGTGTGCTCTAATCCATTGTGCCAGCACTCAGTGTGGCAGCTGTCAGTGTGGCTTATTTGAATCACATTAGGGTAATTCAGTGTTAAAAGTAAGTTTAATTATGATTTCTAAGAGCAAACGACTTCTAGCTAACAACACACCCATAGAAAAATAAAAACGAGACTGCATGGATAAAAACAATGAACGAAGGTGCCTACAACGCGCTTCTGAAACACCAGAACCAAAGGAGTCACAGCTCCAAAAAGAAACAGCTTTACTACAAATATATTTATTTAATTAAATGACAACTTTCCCAGGATGCTCCCACCCTCCATGATTTTTCATCCCTACAAAGATTGGAGGGAACAGAAAGTAAATGCCATATTAAGATTTGCAATTCTTTAGAGAATCAGGGGTTTACTGGTTCAAAATATTTCATTGATTTTTGCTATAGGCATGCAGTATGCACAAGCAGGATGGAGAAGCTTCTTTAACTAACTAGGGGGCTCCGCCCCCTGCTCGCTTCGCTCGCCAACCCCTGGTGTTGGGAAATTACAAAGAGCGTGATGTATGAATGAGATATAGCATAGTGTGAAGGTGTAGATGACGCATATAGGAAGCAAACAATTCAGTGTTTGGTACAATGTAAAGGTTTATTGGAAAATTTCTTTGTACACAACATTAGTAGAAAAGATGGTGTCTTGTCCTTGAATGAGTATTCCTTGGCATGGAGCATTTATGACCTTAACTTTAACGTCAGATGAACGTCGAACTCGTGAGAAGGCCACATAAAGTTGCCCATGTCCAAAAACGGGCTCAGAGAGGTAGATGCCAACCTTGTCCATGGTTTGTCCTTGTGATTTGTTGATGGTCATGGGAAAGGCAGGTGTAATGGGGAACTGTCGCCGTTTAAGTGTAAAAGGTAATTCCAGGTTAGAACTTGTAAGGTCAATTCTAGGAATTAGAACAGTATTGTTAGCATGTGATCCTGTAAGAACTGTTGCTTGAATAACATTGTGTGTCATGGTGTTGATGACTAAACGTGTACCATTGCATAAACCCTGTGTAGTGTTAAGGTTTCCTAATAGCATGATTATTGTTCCGTTTTTAAGGCTAAGATTGTGTTGTGGAAATCCGGCTGCGTTAATAGTGTTCAAATATTCTAAGGGGAAATTAAGATGGTCATTGTCGTCATCAGAGTCAAGTTTGTCAGAGCTTAGAAAGAGCCGTGCCTCTCCAGGAAGTAATGAAATGATCTGGTTATTAATGTGATGAACATTAATATTTTTTGGACAGAATATAGTCCGTTGTGTTAAAAGGGGTATTTGGTCTAATGAGATTGCTGTTCCAAATATCTCTGTAAGTAAGTCGTCGCAGATAAAGGGTTGAGGAATTGTAATAATACCTGGGTGAAGTACATCTGTATTGGTGAGTGTACCATCTCTCAGTTGTAATAAGCAATTGTTATATTCGGGATCTGGACATCGCATGTTTTGTACTAAGTGTATCTTTTGAAAGCAATGCCAATTGTTCGCGTAACATTTTTTTGAAGCGCGTTGTAGGTGACGTGAATTTTTTTTTTTTTGATGCGGGTGCGTGTTTGTGGTCCCGTTACTCGAGCCGTCTAGTTTTGTACCCGTGATCGTGAATTGATGACTTGTTTGATCTGTATTGTTAGGAATATGGATAAGTAATAAGGAGGATCGCACTCACTGTTAATATGCGGACTGTTCGTTTCTTCGTATTATCACCCATCAGGTCTCGCGCCTGTATATGTATTGTAGTTCGCTCTCTTGTTGTTTATGTATGACGTCGTCGCGTATTTTAAGGTGGACTGAACAATAGCTGAGCGCATGGCATGTGGAGCAATAGCTAAGCACTGTCTAAAATCTCCTCCTAATAAAAGTACCTTTCCTCCAAAGGGAAAATGATTATTCATCAACGCAATGACAATTGTCCGCGTATTTTAAGGTGGACTGAACAATAGCTGAGCGCATTGCATGTGGTGCAATAGTTAAGCACTGTCTAAAATCTCCTCCTAATAACAGTACCTTTCCTCCAAAGGGAATAGTGTATTATTATTTATCAACGTTTGTAGAAGTTTATCAATGGTGTTGAGTAAGTGACTGGATGCCATTGTAAATTCATCTATAATTAATAGTGTGGCAAGACGGATGTCACGTGCATTGTTACTGTTCATTTTCATAGTGGATACCGATGTTTCTGTGATTGGGACCGGTATTTTGAATAAGGAGTGACATGTGTTTTTGGAGCCGAGACATTTTTTCTTCCGCGGTTTCAGAAGCTTGTTGTAGGTGCCGACGTGATTTGTGCATATTTGCGTTCTTGATTTGTTTCAGGGTGCACTGTTCCAATGCGATGTAATATTTGTCCACATACGCGAAACCAGTATGGGCCATTGCCTTCTGGTGGCCTGATATTTACTCCAGTATATGCAAAAGCAAATGAACTATTGTAGGATCTAATGCAGTTCGTAAAGTTTTTAGTTTCAGGTACTTCGTTAGTTAGAAGCTTCTGTAGATATGCAGGATATGAATGTAAAGGAGGCAGTCTAATTTGACCCTTTTGACAACAACGTGTAAATTCATTACTTGTATTGCCAGTTGTTTCTTCAGGGAAGTTAAGTGAATGACAATGATTGCAAATGACATTCATTAATCCCAATGAATTTTCATGAATAGTGGACTTATTATTGAACGTGTTGTCAGCTAACTGGCGCAATCGTTTAGCAGGTGTCTGTCGTTGATGTCCTTGACGTGTATGTTTTGCTTGTGCCGTTTGAGAGGCGCGTCATTGTATGTGCAGGATTTGGGACGTGCTATTCTGGAGCTGTAATGGATTTGCCTGTGCTGTGTGAGAAGCCCGTTGCAGTTTACGGCGTTCATTGTTTGTATTGAGCCTTGCCCGTTTTTGTATGTCGGTTAATCTGTGAGACTCGAGGTGTTTCGTTTTGAACCCTTGCTTATTTGAGCTTTGCGTTTTTGGAGCCGAGACACTTTTTCTTGGCGCGTAGCCTCACTTTTTTTATCTCTGTTAGTGGAGGGGGTGTTTGTGTGTGGTGGGTCTGAATCTTCTTTTTTGTGTGCGTACCGTTTCGTGTGCTATGTGGCGCTTGCGTCTGACTCCTTTCTTTTTGGTTTTCTAGGGGCGCGTCGCCTCATTTCTTATTTCAGTTACTGGAGGGGGGCTTTGTGTGTCGTGGGTCTCAATCCTCTTCTTTGTGTGTGTTCCGTGCGCGCCTCATGTCTTATTTTACGTTGCTTTCCATCCGGTTTCCGTTGCTTGGGGGGGGGGGTTGTGGGGGCGCCTGCGCAGTACGTCTTTTGCATCCACGGCCCATGGCCGGATGTCCCTGCGTCCATCCGGTTTACCATTCTCGTTTAGTAATATGGATATTACTTTACAGGGGCTTTCTTTTTTAATTTTTAATTCAGTTTCAATTAGAATAATAAAGAAGTTGAATTTTTAAAATACAAGCATCTGCTGTATGATCTTGAAGGACAAGCTACCCGACTTACCCTTCTCAAAAAAACAGCACGTACCATTCCAAACACACTGTATTACTTTATTTAGATTTTAAGGATGCAGAGTGTATTTTTTTTGTAATGTTTTTCTTTGTTTTGTTATTCATTAAATGAAGCTCAATACATTTGCCTATGAATGGTTTGCACCAGATATAAACCAAGGTCAATGCTACATAATTAACTTCATTTAAAAAAAAAAAAAAAAAGATACCAATATTTTATGTAAGAGTGACATCTTGATTTGAACCTGTCCAAGTGAAGGATGCATGTTCTCCCCATGTCATCCCACCACTTTTGGTCTTTAAGTATTCCTATTTTCCTTCCTTTTCCCAAAGATATAAATGATTGATACATTTTATTTCTGATTTGGCTCAGTGAGAGTATGGATTGGTTCCTGCTTTGAGAATGATGCTTCTTATGATCCTGAACTGGATTAAGGAGATTTAAGTACGTTATTTTAATGAGAAAGAAGTGAACATGCATTTGCTGCACTGTAAATTGTGGCAAATTACCTTTTTCCATTTCTTATGTACAGCAATTGTAGCCTTATTGTTGCACGAAATCTGTATTTGATTGCTATGTTTTATGATGTATTCGAGCAAACTTTCTTATGTTATAATGCACTGTTTCATAATTTTGTTGTATTACGAGTACCTTGCTAGCGACAGTGTCCTGGATTCAGATTTGATTTGGGATAGAATGTCTGCTGCGTGTATGTCCTCTTATCTACATGCCTCTGGTTTCCTTTCTCAATTCAAAGAATTCCATTACATCAATAGCCAACTCTAAAACTGCTTTAATGCAAGTGTGTTTGCAACTGAAACCCCCAAGAGCTAGCTAGCTTCCAGCCTAGAATGGGATTTAGAAGGCTAAAGTAGCATATGGACAGATATATCCATTAGCACACTCACATAAACACTCACTCTCACTTTGGACCAATTCTGTGCCATTAATTAACTTTGAGGACATGCAGAGAAAACTTGTGCATCCAGTGAAACAAGCAGGCAACAAGCAAAATATGCAAACTTCACACTGACAGTGTCTGGCTAAGGAGAATATGCCAGTCTCCTGCAGCAGTTAGGCAGCAGCAACAACCACTGCACCACTGTCCATCCATGAACATTTAAAGCAGACTTTACTAATTTCTGTACTACATTTGTGTACTTTACAGTAAAATCTTCTTTGCTCTCCACATTAAACTGATTCTCCATAATATTTTATTTCGCTTCCATTCAGTGTCAGTCCTTTCACCCTAGTCCAGACAAACGCAATTCCCAGCCATATAATAGCGCTGCACAGAGCTGTCAGAGAGTGAATGACTACTGTGTTGTTGGCCAGTTATACTTCCTTTGTATTAAATACTATTTACTATTGCACCTGATTTTTATGATCATATTTTTGTAACATAAAAATATGACACTGAGACACTTTAAACACTCTGTCTTATTTTACTGACATACTGGAATGAAGTTATGTAACATCTAAAATCAAAAATATTTAACCAAATGTAGTGAATCAAACAGCAGCACTAAAATATAAACAAAGACATATTTTTCCTGAAGAAAAACCAATATAATTTTAATTAGAGCAAAATGAAAGTGTACCTGACTCCTTTTGCAATTCCTCGATTAAAAACACAGCCTCTTCAGAAATTCGTTCCTCCAGTGATTTCTTTCCAAGGCCAAAATTACGCAAGGTTTGGAGGGCAAATTTTCGCTGTTTCTTCCAAGGTATGCCATAGGGTGCCATAACTATACCTGAGGAAATAAGAGATATTTTGGTGTCTAGTGAGTTTTCATTTTACTACTATTTACTGAAACATATTACACAAAATAACAGTTACTTAATGCTAATCTAATTTAGTAAACTACTGCTTAGGAAAGGAAGGCAATCCCAATGCTGCAGCACCCTCTACTGTAGAGCACACTATCTGAAAACAATGAATGTTAATGTATGATGGCCTAAATATACAATAGTCAGCCAGTACAGTAAAGTCATAAGGACATCCAATGATAGTTTAAAGATGATGTAAAATCAGTGCCAATTATAACAATAGGGTGATGTTATGCGATTACAGAATTTGTTGAAAGAAAGAATAGATGTGAGTAACAGATAATCACATAATGGACCTGGAAATAGTGTGCCACTGGCTAGAAATCTATTTCTTTTTTTACAAATAACATTTACTTTTTTTTTTAAATTTGCAGTTTCTAAAGTGAAAGCATTTGGATACAGCTGTAGATCAAGCATGATTAAGTGTAATTCAGAAAAACAACAAGCCAACAAAACAATACTGGAAAACCACAAGCAGGGTCCTTTCAAGAGAGGCATCAGGTTTTAGATAATTTAATCAAAATTTCCATATGTGATTCCAGAGACAGTGTACTGCTTTTGTGTGTTCATCACTGAACTGTTCTTTTTAGGATGCTTTTAAAAACTGAAGGCAATGCATACATAGTAAGCATGTCTAGCACCTCCATATCAATTTGATCAATCAAATCAATTGATTTGATATCAATTGTGGCCTGACATTGAGTGCTACTGAGCCAAACTCAAATGTTGCCTGTGAGATATAAAATAAATACAAAGGATAGAGATGCTGAGTATATTGGGAGAAGGATGCCAAGGATAGAGCTGCCAGGTAAGAGAAAAAGAGGAAGGCCTAAGAGAAGGTTTATTGATGTGATGAGAGAGGACATGCAGGTGGTGGGTGTGACAGAGTAAGATGTAGAGGACAGGAAGAAATGGAACAAGATGATCTGCTGTGGCAACCCCTAATGGGAGCAGCCGAAAAAAGAAGAAGATTTATTCCTTTACACAAGAATTTTACCGTGTTGGTAAGATTGTATGTCTGATGCCTCGATATCAATTACATAGGACATACATTTTACATGCTAGTTTAATACTGTTTTTTGTGAATTAATTACAATGTATCTTCAATCATGCCTCAATATATAGATTAACATAGGGTGAGTTGTGTATGGGCAAATGCATTAAACACGTGTGTGCACTAAAGTGAATGTTGGGACAGAAAAATGTATTTGCATTAAGTCAGCTTGGCTGCTGCAAGCAATGACCAGAGTCTGTCAATAGCCAGTAGTAGTCACACCAAAACAATAAATTCTAGAAGAAGCAGTAGTTTTTCCAAAATAACACTTCCACTAATTTGCTTCAAAACCGTCCGTCGCGAGTAATTCTTTGTAATTAGCTGACACACCTCTGCAATATGAGACACTAGACTCTGCAACCGTTATGTGTAACTTGGGGCTTCAAAAGTGTATTGATAAGGCAGTTCACACATTTTCTTCATTAGATGGTTCATTGAGTACCAGTGCTCAGCTTTTAAAGAAAAAAATTGAGTCCTGTAGAGAATGAATGCTGTGACAAGCACCAGAATGAAAGACATGAAGCACTGATTTTTTCTGCCTAAAGACACTTATTTTATTTTACTGTGGCCGGAGCCTTGATCCCTATTCTAGGGCAACAGAAGTCACCACTAAAACAACAAACTACAGGATCACTGTGATCTGTTCTCACTGGCTGTCCCTGCAATCTCCTTTTCTATTTCTCTCACTCTCTCTCTCCCACTCCCACAAGTCCTCTCCACACCCAGTCACTCATTCAAATCCACCCGCTCACAACACTGTCACCAAGCAGCCCTTTTCATTTATCTACTAAAGTTCTCAAAGAGCCCTGTGAAGCCGTTTCTTTATGCTTATCTAGCCTGGGTGTTACACTATGAAAACAAAAACATTTACATCTGGTAAACTGGACTTTGTTCTTTATATGATCTACTAGCAGAAACTTACATTTTACTAGACTCTCTCCCTGACAAGTTTTTGTGATGTTTATATGATTCATGTATGCATGGTATGATATATAACTAATCAAAATGATGCCAGAGTATATTTTTGCCAGAACTTATACACTATTTAAACACGTTATAAAGTCATAAACTGATTTTTTTTTAAAATCAGCTTCTCTAAAACATTCTTCTGTGCCTCTGCTGATGGAGTACCACATTTAATTAAATATTTCCCAAAATGGAAAATAATATCCATCCATCCATCCATCCATTTTCCAACCCGCTGAATCCGAACACAGGGGTCTGCTGGAGCCAATCCCAGCCAACACTGGGCACAAGGCAGGAACCAATCCCAGACAGGGTGCCAACCCACCGCAGGACACACACAAACACACCAAGCACACACTAGGGCCAATTTAGAATCGCCAATCCACCTAACCAGCATGTTTTTGGACTGTGGGAGGAAACCCACGCAGACACGGGGAGAACATGCAAACTCCACACAGGGAGGACCCGGGAAACGAACCCGGGTCCCCAGGTCTCCCAACTGCGAGGCAGCAGCGCTACCCACTGCGCCACCGTGCCGCCCGGAAAATAATATAATATTCTTCAAATGCATTTTCATTTAAGTTTTCATCTGCTTGCACAGAGATCTAACAAATGTACTTCACTAGATTTTATATAGAGAAGCCCTTATTGTACCACACGCGGCTATGACTTCCACTGCTTATACTTGTAGTCTTTCAAAAGACATTGTTGACACACAAAAACAGAAGCATTTAAGTACAAAGAAAAAAAGGAAGGAAAAAAAGTGCTCAGAGTAACAAAAAACAAGAATTTCTGGAAACAGTATGTCCTTCAAACACCATGACATACATCTTTAAAATGGACATTTAATTCTTTACTATGATAACCGACTTCACTAAAATAAAGTCATTGAGCTTTGTTTACAGTGACACCAGCTTCAAATAAAGCAGTAATGCATGATGCCACACTTTATTTGTATCTTCGCTTTGATATTTTACTGTAGTACACAACCCTGCTGCTGATTCTCATCTTATGAAAGTCTGCAGCAAAAATTAAAGTAAGAAAAAAAAAGAATTGTGCATGCGTGCAACTTTGTATAATATCTTGTTAATGCTTAAAGTGTATATGAAAAGACTCACAAAGTTTCTGTTTTTAATGATACACAAAATATTGACAGACTGGTCAAAATCTTGCATCAGACAGCAAACCCCACCATCTGGCTGTACTAAAAAAACAAACCTAAAACCATAAAATCCAGCTCTCACTCAGCTATTTTCTTTAATGTAAATGTAGTATTTGTTGGTTTAAACAGTGATATAATCAACAAAAGGAAGTTAATCGAGTGACATAGCGTGTCTGAGAAACTCGAAAAGCTCAAATTCACAAAGTCGCACAGTGCCTGAAATAAAAAAAGAAGCAGTCAGATATCAAAGTTGCCGTGAAAAGGCAAGTTGTAGCCCACCGTCTGAGTGTCATATGAAAGCTTATTAGAGTACAGTAAGAAAAAAGCTCGAAATGCCAACTTTAATCTCGAAATTTCCATTTCAATCAACATCATAAACTTCATCTTTAAATCGTTTAATTTACTAGTTTCTCAAATACCATCGTAACTGCAACACCATGTCCTCACATGTTTAATTATTAACAATATAGATTATTTAATTGACATTAGCATTTTATCTGTATAATGTAATAAACATATTTTGCTGCATTTCATCTTAAAAATGATATCGTCATCATATATCTGGTCCTGTTCAGCCTATATACATCGGACTTCCAATACAACTCGGAGTCCTGCCACCTGCAAAAGTTCACTGACGACACTGCTATTGTGGGCTGCATCAGGAGTGGGCAGGAGGAGGAGTAATGAACCTAATCAAGGACTTTGTTAAATGGTGCGACTCAAACCACCTACACCTGAACACCAGCAAAACCAAGGAGCTGGTGGTGGATTTTAGGAGGCCCAGGCCCCTCCTGGACCCTGTGATCATCAGAGGTGACTGTGTGCAGAGGGTACAGACCTATAAATACCTGGGAGTGCAGCTGGATGATAAATTGGACTGGACTGCCAATACTGATTCTCTGTGCAAGAGAGGACAGAGCCGACTATACTTCCTTAGAAGACTGGCGTCCTTCAACATCTGTAATAAGATGCTGCAGATGTTCTATCAGACGGTTGTGGCAAGTGCCCTCTTCTATGCAGTGTTGTGCTGGGGAGGCAGCATAAAGAAGAAGGATGCCTCACACCTGGACAAACTGGTGAGGAAGGCAGGCTCTATTGTAGGCATGGAGCTGGACAGTTTGACATCCGTGGCAGAGTGACGGGCACTCAGCAGGCTCTTATCAATTATGGAGAATCCACTGCATCCACTAAACAGTGTCATCTCCAGACAGAGGAGCAGCTTCAGCGACAGACTGCTGTCACTGTCCTGCTCCACTGACAGACTGAAGAGATCGTTCCTCCCCCAAACTATGCAACTCTTCAATTCCACCCGGGGGGGTATACGTTAAGATTATTCAAAGTTATTGTCTGTTTTTACCTACATTTTTATTACTCTTTAATTTAATATTGTTTTTTTGTATCAGTATGCTGCTGGAGTATGTGAATTTCCCCTTGGGATTAATAAAGTATCTATCTATCTATATGTAAATATGCGCTTTATAAAGTGGTGCAGGTTGTGCAATATTATAACTGTATCACAAGTTTACAGTGAGGTAATTGTACTTGTAAGTACAAACAGTTCTATAAGGAGCACTTGATGGACCGATTGAGTGAGTTGATAGTTCTTGGACTGAAACTGTTTCTGAACCGAGAGGTCCGTATAGGAAAGGCTCTGAAACGCTTGTCGGATGAGAGCAGTTCAAATAGCGAATGGCTGAGGCAGCATGTGCTTGATTCTGCATGCTGATAATTCTCTTTCTGATCAGCTGCTCCGAGTGGTGCAGTGAGGGTAATATGGAAAAGATGTGGCAACCCCTAACAGGAGCAGCTGAAAGTAGAAGAAAAAGGTGCAGTGAGAGTAACAACACTAAAGCAGCTATGGTATTTGGAATAGTTTGGCCATTCCGTGGACCATTATATTGTTACAGGTTAATTACAATCAGATGCCTTAAACTAATGAACAATATGCAGTTAATTTCAGTGTATTTATAAAGCCGCGTCAGAGATGTGGATGTAAAAAAGAAAGGGAAACCACACTGGAACAGTAGCACTGCTTTGATGCTGGGTGCTGCCAGTTTGCAAAACCGAAAGGAGAACTTGCATATGCCAGGGTTGGAGTTACCGTGAAAATGTGCGTGGCTTTACGCCCAAGTTTAGGTTTTATACATAGCGATTTGAGAGTGGAAACGGATTTACGCAATATTTTTGTGCATACGCACCGTTTATACATGAGGCCCCTGGAGAGCTAATGTGGCTGCAAGTTTTCATTCTAACTCTTTTCTTAATTAGTGACCAGTTTTTTCTGTTAATTAACTATTTCCATTTATTTTAATTGACATTTCTTGAGACTCTGACCACTGAATTGATTCTTTTTCCTTAAATGTCACTTAAACATAAATTTGATGTGAAGTGAGCCAACAGATGACCAACTAAGTTGGAGCCTCAAACTCAAACCTTCACCGAGTTTCTTAACTTGAAGTCAATTCTCGTTGCTAATTAAACCCGTTATTTAATTCCATGGCACTCATTCTGCCATGGCAGACATTTCCAGAACGGTTGATTTTCTTTTTTAAGAGAGCTGTCAAAATGTTTTGTGGACCTGAGCACATCAACATTACTGAGGCCTTCACCTTTCTTTATTTTCAGTTATTGTGTGATGGACGCAGGTTGTTGTTTATGTGTTGGCACATTTTGTGTCTTAATATTGTTTGGTTGCTAATTAAGGAAAAAAGAAATAATTAAGGGGCCTGCGTCTTAAGTTGTACATCAATTAAAATTAAGGCAAATAGTTAATTAGTAGCAAAATCTGGTCAATAATTAAGAAAAGGGTTAGAGTGAAAACCTGCTGCCACCGTAGCTCTCCAGGATTGGAGTTGGAGACCCCTGTCTTAGAGACTCTATATGAGGTATACAAATGCAAAGTAAAGTGGGACTCTGCATCCAATGGCATCAGTTCCATAAGGATTGGCTCAATTCCACTGTTACACTGCATTGGATTAAGCAGGTTTGAGAATATTATTAAGTAAACTGAATGTTAGGTATCACTGTAAAATAGGACACAGGATACATAAGAAAGATGGTGAAAACTAAATTTTGCATACATTTTCCAACATACTTCTTCTTGCACAGAACTGCAAGCATACAGTATAGTACATGCTACCTAACTGTGTAATTGAACATAGCACCTTTGGGACCGTGCGGCATGGTTTGCTTCCTGGGTCCCCCTGCTTGGAGTTTGCATGTTCTCCCCGTGTCTGTGTGGGTTTCCTCCCACAGTCCAAAGACATGCAGATTAGGTGCACTGGCGATCCTAAATTGTCCCTAGTGTGTGTGTGTGTGTGCCCTGCGGTGGACTGGCGCCCTGTCTGGGATTTGTTCCTGCCATGGAAGCCCTGTGCTGGCTGGGATTGGCTCCAGCAGACCCCCGTGACCTTGTTTTAGGATATAGCGGATTGGAAAATGACTGACTGACTGACCTTTTGGACCATCGCATTTCAAAATGACACATTTTAGACACAATGGGCAAAGAATTAATTATTACAGTGGTCTGAATGTGTTTTTTTACATAATGTCTTTCCAGTTCACTTTCATTAATGCCTCCTTGTTAGAGGAAAGGTCTTCCTATATGATCTGCAAGAATATGAGAGACATCAGTGATGAAATATCATTGAGTTCTTGCCAGTTTATATTTGTGTTATTTTATGAACCTCTCTAGCATTCAATTCATTACATCTGCGTGACCACAAATGACATAAAAGGACTTTGACAATAGAAAGCAATGTGGGAGGCAGTTGGGTCAGGATCATTTGAAGAAAATGTTATGCTTAAGAGCTAACTAAAAAAGTTTTTTTCAGCCTGAAAGGCAATTATTCATTTGTAATTTTCATTCCTACAATTGTCATGCATATTTCAACATACCTAAACCATGGGTGATCAATTCTACAATGGCCATCTCTGGTCTACCAGCAAATTCTGCTCCAGAGTGTATCAACACATCTTTCATGACACCAAACTCATTTAGTATAATAACAGGTTTCCATCCTAAAAAGATACATGAAATGTCTCCATATTTCTCTTTCATCTAAAAAATAAACAAATAAATAAAGATCAACAGTGGTGTAGGCATGTCAAAACATGATAAAGTGAAATCTGACACACAAAAAACAATTATTATAGTCAGGACACTCACATTACAAGTCTGATACAATTTTCCTAAAAAGAAAGCAGATAAAGAATTTAGACATTACAGTAAGTAATTTTTTTCCAACCCACAATCCTGAACAACAATATAAAAACATAAAAGAATTTTTCAGTTGAATAAAGCATTTTGTGAACTAAAATAAAAATGGACATTTACAATAAATAGACTGGAGCTTAAAACATATTTCAATTACATCTTAGTAGAGGATAATTTTTGAGCATTCTGGAAAAAGGCCAGAAACATCCATCCAATCCACTCATCCACACATTTACTTAACTCATTTGATCTATTACAGGGATGCAGAAAGCCAATGCCTACTGAGATGAAAGTAGGAGCAAGGAAGGCATTAACCGTCAAGAAGATGCCACTCAAACACCAGGCACAATTACTCACATCGGAACAATTGTATGACACCAACCAACTTAACATGATAATCTTTGGGACATGAAAAAAAAAAACAACACAGTGGAAGAATGTGAAATCTTGGGTCTTAGAAACTCTACATTAACATGCCATTCAGGTTAAGAAAAAAAACAGAACTTCTCTATAAACAGGTAGCTCCTCTCAAACAGCACCCTAGTGGTGTTTAGAAATTCAGGGTCTGAAGCTCCTGCTCATGGAACACTTTGAATTTGTGAAGCTGTTGGTTGACTTTTTCCAAGCCCAGCTATTTATCTGTAAACTATACAAGAATATCAAAATATTTTAAGAGAGCCATTAAGTTCTTATTGATCCATCCACCCATCAGTTCATTCCATTTTTTAAAGAATCACTGGTGGAAAGCTACATCCCAGTAGAATGGTATGTAAGGCTGGAACTGATCATGGACACGGTACTGGTCCACTGCAGAGCACAATTACACTCACACACTACCATAATCACTCATGCCAGGCCAATTCAAAGTCGTCAATCAAAATAAGCTTCATATCTTCACGATATTACAATGGATTCAGAAAATATTCAGACTCCTTCATTTTCTTTGCACTTTGTGTTAAAGATTGATTTTTAAATTGATTAACTTGCAAATTTTTGCACATTACTCTACACTCAAAAACCCATAATGACAAAAAGAAAACATACGTTCAAAAACTGAAATCTCTCATTCATATAAGTATTCAGATGGTTTGCTGTGGCACTACAAATTGTGGTCAAGTGCATCCAGTCTGCTTTAATTATTCTTGAGCTGTATACAGACCTTGATTCTAAACTAACTGTGACAAACTGAATTGATTGGACATTGTTTAGAAAGGCACAGACCTATATATATATATATATATAAGGTCCACAATTCATGCAGGACAAACACCATGCTATGAAGTCCATCAAAGTCTCTATAGACATCTGCATTCAAATCTGTGTTGAGGAACAGATCAGGGAAAGGGCAGAAAATAATCTCTAATACTTTGAGTGCTCCCAGGGGCACAGTGGCTCAATAATTGTGAAATGGAAGACGTTTGGAACCACCAGGACTCTTCTTAGAGTTCACCATCTCACCAAACTGAGTAAATAGGAAAGAAGGGCATTGGTCAGGGTGGTGACACAGAACCCAATAGTGACTCTCTTAAGGTGTCAGAAGTCTTTTGCTGAAATGGGAAAATCTTTCAGAACCTCGACCGACTCAGCAGTACTCCATTAATTAGGCATTTATGGTAGAGTGGTTGGATGGAAGCCATTCTTGAGTAAACAGCATTTGTCAATCCACTTGAAGTTTATCAAACAGCATTTAAGGATTCTCTAGTCTGATGAGACAAACATTTAACTATCTGGGCAGAACAACAAGCACTGTGTCAGGCGAAAACCAGCTCATCACCTGCCTAATACCATCCCTCCGGTGAAGCATGGTGCTGGAGACTTAACCAAGAAGACTCAAATCTGTAATTCTGCCAAAGGGGCTTCTACAAAGTACGGAATTAAGGGTCTGAATACTTATGTGAAGAAGAGATTTCAATTTTTGATTTCTAATAAACATGCAGACTTTTCATTATGGGATATTAACTGTAGAATAATAGTTAAAATGAAATCTACGACACAATAAAGTGTGCAGTGAGTGGAAGGGGTCTTATATAGAAAGTGGGAGTCTCTGGGAGAAACACCCAGACAAATAAGATAAGAATGTGACATCTCCACACCCACTGGGTTGGGGTGTGATTCGAAACCTACCTCTTGAAGATTAGTGATGGGAAGTTCGGATCATTTTACCGACTCGGACCTTTGAGTCTCGTTCACCAAAATGAACGAATCCTTTTTCGAGTCATTTCGTTCATTTTAGCAAAATATAATTAAAATGTTACCTGTTACCTCCCTAACACATCTACTGCTTACACAAATGTTGATCACACTACAAACAAGACAAAACTATAATGCTATAAGAAACAGAAAATATTAATTCATTGTTTACCTGGGTCTTTAGTTTATGATTCACTCACCTCGCCTCTTATCTGACAAGTTTTCGGGTTTGAGTCGTTCGTTCATCACGTGACAGCCCAATTAGCTAACCAAGGCAGTCTGTGCCGGAAAAAGAATTGATTAGTTCATCTCTCGAGTCTTCGGGTTTGAGTCGTTCGTTCATCACGTGACAGCCCCATAAGCTTTACCTATGCAGTCTGAGCCGGAAAGAGAATTGCTTAGTTCATCTCTCGAGTCTTCGGGTTTGAGTCGTTCGTTCATCACGTGACAGCCCCATAAGCTTTACCTATGCAGTCTGAGCCGGAAAGAGAATTGATTAGTTCATCTCTCGAGTCTTCGGGTTTGAGTCGTTCGTTCATCACGTGACCGCCCCATAAGCTTTACCTATGCAGTCTGAGCCGGAAAGAGAATTGATTAGTTCATTCCTCGAGTCTTTCGAGTCGTTCGTTCTTTTGTCACGTGACCACTTACCGGCTCAGTACCTCAGTCAAATACTAACGTAAAATTCCATTTGTTGTATGTTGGATCATATTTAGAAATTATCATAAAATTATCAAAAATATCTAAAACGCATTTTCTTATAAATAAAAAAGGTCTGTCAATTTCTGTCACTATGATTTTGTTACTGTTTCTTGAGGATCTGTGGTGTGTTATTTTATAAATAAATAATCCTCTTACAAATAAATTATTGATTAATTTGTCCTTTCATTGTCTTTGTCTATCAGTAAACAAACACTAGGCTATATAATAAAATAATCCAAGCCTCAGCAAAGCATGTTTTTAAAGCTTACTTCTGCTTAACTCCTTAGACAAGGATTAGTACAAGGGAACGAAGAGAACATTCATCTTCCACATACTGCATATACTTCTCTGTTAAAAATAAGGTTATAGACGAACATACATCATAAGAGACTGAGTTTAAAATGTGGTTTTAAAATGAATAATAATAAAATATATTGGATTACTTACTTTTCTGCACTCACTTCAGTGGTGACCTCCTCAAATGGCTTAATAATGTCCAAAATTTCTCTGGACATTTCCCATTCGTCTGGCGACAAGTTTGGCAGAGATGCATTAGTTAGTGCCAGAGTGGAGATGATTGGATCTTTGATTTTTGTAAATCTTTTCAACATGTAAAATGTTGAATTCCACCTTGTGGCCACATCCTGTTTTAACCGCAACTGTACTTCTATGGAAGTATTCAACTATTGTCTTGACCTTCTGCAATATTGCTTGGACCTTCTGCAATGCAGCTCTGACAATCAGGTTCAGCATATGGGTGAAACAAGGTGTGTGGTCCCAGTGGAGATGGTCTTTCAGGGCTGAAACAATGTTGCTGGCATTGTCTGTGACACAAGCTACAATTTTGTCACCCACACCCCATACATTTGTAACCCTTGTCAGCTCCCTTGCCAGGTGAGCAGCAGTGTGTCTGTCTGTCAAAGCAAAGCAGTCCAGGAGATAGGAGGCGACTCGAAAGACTCGAGGAATGAACTAATCAATTCTCTGGCTCAGACTGCATAGGTAAAGCTTATGGGGCTGTCACGTGATGAACGAACGACTCAAACCCGAAGACTCGAGAGATGAACTAATCAATTCTCTTTCCGGCTCAGACTGCATAGGTAAAACTTATGGGGCTGTCACGTGATGAACGAACGACTCAAACCTGAAGACTCGAGAGATGAACTAATCAATTCTCTTTCCGGCTCAGACTGAGTTGGTTAAGCTTATGGGGCTGTCACGTGATGAACGAACTACTCGAAAAACCGAGAAGGGTCCGGCTGCAGGTCGCAGACTTGGCCTTCCACGCCCCTGGCCTTCCACGCCCCCGGCCTTCCACACTTCCTGCCTTCCACAGTCTGCCCCACAACCACCTATAGTCCGTAGAAAGAGAAGAAGAGCTGCTGTACAGTTTTTCCAATTCGAAAAAGAAAAGGAGCTGAAAACATTTTCTGACACGGAACAATGGCACAACAGAACCAGGTATGGACTCACAGAATAAAAAGCTCAGTATATTTAAAGAAACTTTAGATCCATTAAACAAAACTAATGAGATGTACGATTATATACTGGGGTGGCATGGTGGCGCAGTGGGTAGCGCTGCTGCCTCGCAGTTGGGAGATCTGGGGACCTGGGTTCAATTCCTGGGTCCTCCCTGCGTGGAGTTTGCATGTTCTCCCCGTGTCTGCATGGGTTTCCTCCGGGGGCTCCGGTTTCCTCCCACAGTCCAAAGACATGCAGGTTAGGTGGATTGGCGATTCGAAATTGGCCCTAGTGTGTGCTTGGTGTGTGGGTGTGTTTGTGTGTGTCCTGCGGTGGGTTGGCACCCTGCCCAGGATTGTTTCCTGCCCTGTGTTGGCTGGGATTGGCTCCAGCAGACCCCCGTGACCCTGTGTTTGGATTCAGTGGGTTGGTAAATGGATGGATGGATGGATTATATACTGTATAGCGAATCCAAGTGTTCTCTGTTTATCGTCATTACTGACATATCCTATTTTTAAGCATATCGTTTTAATTATTTTTTACCTCTTGTATTATTTCTTTTTAATATTTACCATATTATTTCATCTATATTAACTTTTACACTTATTTATGAGATGTTATGTAGAGAATCTGCAATGTTAGTGTACAATATGAAAGGTATTTATGTTTATCGTCTGTATGTTAAATATCTTATCTTAACTTAGTCAAGTTAGCTATTTATAAAAGCACGTTAGCGCTTTCTGCCAAATTAGCATTACATATTATTTTTGTCTTGATTTCCACAGTCACATTTCTCCATAAAGGCAGAGAATATAAAAACAACTTTGATAACATTGATTAAATATCCAAATGAATCCAAGTGCCCTCTTTGTATAAAGCACAGAGACTACAGCATCCTGCTACGTCACCTTCAGAGTAATGAAGGCCACATTGTCAAGTATGCAGGTAGTATATGTATGCTAAGAGTGTGTGCTTGCAAACAATACTGACGTTTAGATTTCTGAACTGGAACTTTTTTAAATACAGGTTAAAAAGCTGAGCATTTTCCGTTGTTTGGCAGGTTTTACTAATTACAGATGTAAAAAAGGGTGTGTCCCAAGTGACCAATTCCATTGTTGTTTTTGTTTAAAAGTCATTGTCAACAGTTTATTGTATGTCAGTATTTAATATTTTTCTTTGATTAAATTTTTTTACCCCTTGTATTAGGGCCTCCCTAGTGTGTGCTTGGTGTGTTCGTGCGTGCTTGGTGTGTGTGCGCCCTGCGGTGGACTGGCACCCTGCCCAGGTTTTGTTTCCTGCCTTGCGCCCTGTGTTGGCTGGGATTGGCTCCAGCAGACCCCCGTGACCCTGTAGTTAGGATATAGCAGGATGGATGAAGGATGGATGGATGTATTAGGGCCTTCCAAGTCAAATGAATAGCCATGGCTGTGGAATTTCCATTTTGATGGTATGACCACTTCATATTGTAACTATCATTTTTTGTATGTCTGTATTTAATGTTGTGTCCAGGTTTCCAAAGGACCATTTTGTGGTGTCTCTGTATTTCATCTTCGAGGTCCCCTTCAATTTTAATGAGTTGTGTCTCAACTTTAGTCCTCCCTTCTTTCATTGTAGTATTTGTAGAGGGAGGATTATATCTGGTTGCTGGTTCCCATTTTTGTCACCTTCTACAATTTGTGTTGGATATTTGTGTTATGTTTAACTTATTTTATTATATTTGTTTTTTTTTTTATTTCAACATACTGTCCATAGCGGTTTTGAAGTTCCAGAAACGCCTACCTTTCAAAATCCAGATCATTTAAATGTATGTTTAATGGTTTGTATAAATATTTTTGTAACATTAAACTCCTTTTAACAACGTGACTCTGCTCAGTCCTCTTTAGAATGACATGCTGGCTTTGTGGAAGAGCTGGTGTAGAATGTTACTTGAGAACTCCAGCACCAAGGGGTAAATGAAATTTAAATTTCCTTTAATAACTCTAATTTAGTTCTGCGGCAATGTGGCAAATATACTTAGCCATATTGTAAATCAAAGACAAATAGTCCAAATGTTTACCAGTATAAACTTAGTGCTTCTTTTTCAAATCACTGAAGTAACTGCTCACATCAGACTGAGCGAGCAAACGCCTTTCTAAATGAAGACCAAGAACCAAACAAAAAATTAGAAGGTACAGAAACAATGAACAGCCAGGACAGGGTCATTTTTTGTGCTTGTTCTTTTGGTTCTTTTTAACATTTCCTTAGGTAAATATTGTTTTCTATGTTTTTAGGTTTAGACTGTATTGAGCCATTAATGAGAAGACAGAGTAAAGACTTGGCACTACATCTGAAATGAACAAATGTCTTGCTATTCTGTTCCATAGCACTGCATTCTGCAGATTTCAGATTTTTTCTTTCAGAAGAAACGTCAGCGTCCCTTCTCCAACATCCAGCACAGGGCACTGATGAGCAGGTACAGACACATCATTTTATAAACTTCCATAAGAAAGATAAATTACATTTTGTTGATACTGGCTTACAATGCCTGTGGTGTAGTGAATAAAATGTATAAAAAGACTTAATGCTTGTCTCAGATGCCGACTGTTAATCGTTAAGCAGTAGGAGTCAAAGCCCAAAAGACTAAAAGCCTGTTTTATATCTTCTGACAAACTGTAGTACTAGTACAACTCTTAAAGGCCTTAAAACATTTGAAATGCATTGTGTGCTGTATTAATAATAGTGTATTTTAAGAAACATTGAAGACTTGTAGAATCTGTGATCGAAAGCAGTAATGTTAATAATGTATAATAAATTAAATTTACTGTACATTTTTTTTTTACTTTCCTTACATTCCTTGTAAATGTGGAGGAAAAGGCTATGAGCTTTATGATGACCATTTAAAGAATTTTCTTTCTTTCTTTTTTAATATAATGTATTACAGCAGCATGGAATCCTTCAGCATTTCACCGAGGCACAGAAGTGGTGTGCTGAGAACATTTCTGTGTTCAGAGGGCGAATCTCACTCCCTGCGTTACTGTCAATGGACAAAGACGACACTGAGGAGGCCCTTCAGAAATTTGATTTGCTATCTGAATTTCCAGAAGAGGAGAGGGAATATGTCTTTCGACATATTTTTTTCACATATGGAAGACATGCATCTGTTTTTAGATTAACGTGAGAGGAAAAAGGAAAATGACTGAGTTTTGTGAGAAAATGTAACAAACATACATGTCCCTCATTGTTCAGTTACAACCTACAATTCTTGTTCTATATTTTATATATTCTTTAACTTTTTTGTAATAAATGTTTCAAACCAACTTCATCTTTACAGTCCATTGTCTTAGTGTTATGTATTAAAATAATGTTTTATAAAGCAGGGCAAGGCAATATTTATTTATAAACCACATTTACAACAGCAGCCAGAACTGAACCAAAGTGCTGTATGTATACATCACAAAACTGCAAGAATAACTAGCCATTACATAAAAGATAAACTTAAAATACATATATACATATTTATAATCCTGAATGTACGTGAGCCAACATATACAAAAATGTCAACCTTTTGGAGGGTCAAATGGCAGCAAGAAGAAATAAGACTTTAATGATGACTTAAAAATGGCCTGTGATGGAGCAGACCTAATATAATAAGGAGAGCCATTCCAGAGTAAAGGAGTAGCCACCACAAACACCCGATTCCTCCTTTGCTTCAGCCTTGACCTCGGCACAACTAAGAGCATCGGGCTAGTAGACCACAGGGATCTTGTTGGCACATACAAGTGAAGAGATTCCAAGAGGCAAGATGGGGCTGATCCACTCAAACATTTGAAAACAAGAAACAGAATTTTAAAATCAATTCTGAAATGGACCAATAGCCAGTGAAGTGAGGTCAGTATTGGTGAAATATGGCCACACTTACAAGAGCCTTCAATAAGTGAACAGCAAAGTTGTGGAATAGTTGTAGGCGTCGTAACAGGGCTTGACCAATACCTACATACAAAGAACTGCAATAGTCCAAACGAGATGCTGTAAAAGCTTGGATGGCCTTTTCAAGATCACAGAAAGAAAGAAAAGCCTTTACCTTAAAGTCTCAGCTGGAAAAAGCTTCATTTAACTTCACAATTTATCTGTTTGTCGAGTTTGAATGAGCTGTCACAGATCACACTTGGGCTAACTGAAGCTTTATGATACGTATATGGAAAGGGGTCCAAGAACAATATCAGAGACACTCAAACTTTCTTAACTCTTGGACACCATGATCACAGTTTTATTATCATTTAGTTTAAGAAGATGCATTGCCATCCAGGTTTTAATATCATTCAAGCACACATGGAGGGTCTGCATTTTCTCGCTTTGATTTTAGTGGCAAATATATTTAAGTGTCATCAATATAGAGAAGCCATACTTGTTAACAATGGAGCCTAAAGGTAACATGCCTATCAAAAAGATAGCTGGTCCAAGGATGGAACCCCACAAGTAAGAGGAGCTGCAGAGGATGAGAACTCACCCAAATGAAAAGAAACGCTCCTATTTCTTAGATAAGATTTAAACCATTTCAGGGCATTGCCTTGGATGACTACATACTGTTCAAGGCAGGATATAAGAATCATAAGATCCACAGCATCAAAAGCTGAGGTAAGATCTAGCAGTACAAGAATGGCAAAATCTCCAGGATTAGTAATTGGGAAGAGGTCACTGTTAACCTTTAACAAGGATGTTTCAGTGCTGCAAGAACATCTGTATCTGGATTGGAATTTTTCCAGAATACTATTTTCATCTAGAAATGTTTGAGGTAGGACAACTTTTTCAAAGACTTTAGATAAAAAAGGCAGTTTAGAAATTGGCCTGAAATTTGACACATTAGAGGGTCCTTATTTTGTTTTTTATAATACGTTTCTGCACCACAGCGTGTTTCAAGGCAGCAGGAACACAACCAGAAATCAAGCTAGCATTTATTAAGGTAACAATACTTGGTCTGACAGAATCAAAAAAACCTATTAACTAATCAAGAGGGGACACTGACCAGGGGGCACTTTGTAGGATTCAGGCGTTACACCAAATCAGACAACAGAGACGATGACACACGCAGGCACAAAGTGGTCAAAGACAGCTGAACACACTATGGGAAGAATCCTGAGCAGGCAGTGACACCGATGACCTAATAACGGTAATCTTATTTACAAAAAAGTAAATCTCCGTTTGGAGAGTAAGTTGGGGTATGAAACAAATGACAAATTCCTAATACAAGAAATGGTATATGGCGATTAAATGATTTAAAATCACTAAAAAATTGATTTGTAATTATTGTATCGACCCAAACAAAACATTTTTAAAGTTAAGTTTAAAATCTGTTAGTTCAGTTCCAAAATAAATAAAAACGACGGTTTATGGAAGTGCAACTTTCAATAATGCAAATGTTTGCATTTTTTTAGAAAAACAAACGATATAATATCTGTTAAGCAATTTGAGAGATTTGCTTCACTTTTTTTGATAAGTACATATTTATACGTTTTAATTATGCATTAAAATTAAGAAAACACAATTCAAGACAAACAATGGAAATGAAGGTATGAACTGTATTAGTAAGCTGGATCATTTAAAAAATTGTTCAATATAAACAATTTTAAAAGTTTCTTTTAAAGTCGAAAGTTTAGACCTTCATTTTCATGCCTGTTGATTGCTTCGTTGTGTTATTGATCATCATTTATTTTGTAACATAATAAATTAATGTCATTAACGGAATTTTCCTTTATTGAACGAGGTTCCAGAAATAATGTCAGACATGCCGTTTAGTACAAAAGTACCATAAAAATAATTTCAAATATTTTGAATGATAGAATTCACTATAATAGCAGTTAGAGCATCCACATTTAAATTTAGTATGGGGTTTCCTTAATCTAAAAATATGTTATGCCCTCTTTCTTTAAACTATCGAATCCTGACTCATAAATTATAAAACTGTTTTTTGTTTCTAAAAGTAAACACGACAGTAATACCATAAAGAGAAACTCGGATTCTTGCCTCGTGATTGCAGGAAGTCATATTAATATCGTCTTTTAGGGTTACATGGTAAATCAACGTTACTAGTTTTTCAACGAAAGCGATGTTACAGAGGACGGACGCGAATGCTGGGGGCGTGGTGTGGAAGGCAGGAGGCGCGGAAGGCCGGGGGCGTGGAAGGCCGAGTCTGCGACCTGCAGCCGGATACTCTTGGGGGGGAAAAACCCGAAGACTCGAAAGGAAGTTGCGCAAATGCGCATGCGCGACTGAACGAATCACTGCCACGAGACGACTCGTTCTTCCCGAGTCACATTAAAGATTCGTTCAACGAATCGTTCAAAAACGACCCATCACTATTGAAGATCTGAGGCCAAACACAGCAGCACCCAGGGTGGCCAATAAAAACTCTAATCCATGTACAGGAAATAACAGTACACAGATGACCCCATCAACCACACGTTTGCCAAAGTCGTTACTCTTTGGTGCCACTTTCCGTTTACAACTGTGTCTGAGTGCGTTTATCTCCTAACAAATCTTTGAACTCCTGATTCCTGAGTTCATTCCTTAAGTTCCAATTTGTCAATGAATAGTGGAGCTTGCCACTCCGGAAGTCTAGCGAGTTGCGAAACACTTAATTACAGAAAAACAAAATCGCGTGCTGAAAACCCACATAACAGGTAAAGAAACAAGGAGAACGGGTTGAAAGGTGCAACAGTAAGCAGGAAGTGGGGTAACTCACCTGCAAGAATGTCCTCATAGGATCTATGAAAAACTGAAGGCTTCCAATTAAAGGTAGCGCTGTTGGACCTGGGGGTCTCTTATACTTCGGAAACCAAAGCCTAAAGACTTCATAAAACAACAAAAATGCGGTTCCGAACACGAGAGCAGCTGTAACGGTTTGATATGAATTGCCCGCGGGAATAAACTCGGCGAGTGACAGCTCCATGTTTCCTAAAAGCAGCACCGCACTTCTTTCATTGTTACAGTGACAAAAATGAGCTAAATACAGGGTGGGCGTGGCGGATGGCCTTCACGTCCTACATTCATGTGACGTCATGGTCTTTGCCTGTGCCCCGGAGTGGTCAACCTTCTTTCTAACTGTTAGGTTTTTCTGATATCAGCAAACGGTTGCAAGGAGTAACCGTTCTGGTCTTATACAAGACTGGTCACATACACACGGTCAGTGACTAGGCTGAAGTTGGCCACTTATTCACAACTCTTTATTCGGCTGGCTACTTATTTGCAGATCCGTATTCTTGTGACAGTAGCTGACAATAGTATAATTTTTTAAAGGGCTCTTTCCTACTTTGTTTAAGCAATATGGATTTGCGTAAATGGACAATCACGTCATGTACGTTTTAACGGCGGCTCCCTTAGCCGCTCTGTTACACTTCTAAGTGATTAGTGTGATGGTGGTGGACAAGGGCACTGGTTAGGAATACACAGGAAGTCTGCACCACCACATTCTCACTGTGCCGCCGTGCACGAGTAAGTGCGGAAGAGCTTAGCTTTAGACTGACACCAACCCATACTAGCTTGCTCCATGTTAATAGGAGAAACAGTCAAAACGTGCCATCAATATTTGTGGGGAGCTACATTCCTGGACAGAGCAATGCTAGAGAAAAGCAAAAGGGTCTTGCTGCAGACCTATGATGACAGGCTACTCGATCTTGTGATGTCCATTCAGGGGAAGTTGTGGTAGAGGTCTGCGCGAGACTGATTTTTTAAACCCGCTCGCTTCCGTATGCACCTAACCTCTTTGTCCCGCTCCCTCCCGCAGATCCACATTGCTTCCATTAAGGTAAAAGTCATGTGTGGTTGACAAGCCTGTTTAACATGATGTATAAGGAGATCGCTGAAGGTTTCCGCTCTTTGTCCCAGTTGTCCTTTTCACATTTTTTGCGAAGAGTCTGCTTCATCAGTATTTAATACATATCTTACGAATGGAATTAAATAATAATTTCTGAGCACAAGTCCCCACCTCTTTTTCACAGAAAGGAACAAAAATTAGTAGTGTATAAGTAACGTGTTGTTAAAGCTTTGTAAGAAGGCAACCGTTTACTGTTCTATGTTGAAATAAAGTACGATCTATATACAGGTATCTTTATATATATTTATATATAAATCGCTACCGTGGCTGTTCGTTTATCTGTCCAGGATTTTATATCACATGTAGCTCGCAAACCGTTTGAACTATTGACCTGAAATTTCGAACACATATACTACGTTACGTCTACTGTCCGCTTTCGGGGTAATGATTGACCTCCAAGGTTATTCCGCTTTTTATTTTTATTTTATTTTATTCTAGAATCAACTCTCGGCAGCAGACAGCAGGGCGGCCGTGCGGCGCATGCGTACAGGCGCCATTCTCATCCCTTCGCCGTCACTTCCCCCACCTCTTTTTTATCTTAAATTATTCTTGAGGCAGGTTGAAGACTTACGTGCCAGCTTAACTGAAAAATTAAAGTAAAATACGCGTACTAATTGCAACATAAACACTGCCTTAATCAGTTCTAACATGAAGAGATGCCGACAAAAGAAGAGAAGAAGCAGGCCGCTAAGGGTGGAGAAAAGAAGAGCTGCTCAGAAAGCAGCAAGCGTATCAACCTCTGAGCAAACGAATGGTAAACGTACAGAGAAACAGTTTGAAAACTATGAATACTCAAGTCAAGTGTATTCCGTGCAGTGCGCCATTACTGGTATGTTAATAATTGCTATTCATTCCACACGACACAGAAGGTAGGTGCTGCCTACGTATAAGACGCAAATATAAGTTATGCTTAAAACATAAGCTTTTCTAGTCGGCATATTACTTGTAGCTTAACAAACGCTCCCCACTTTCCCACAGTACTTTTTTCTTTTCAATACAAGCAAACTGTAACAAAGTTAAGCACCCTGAAGGTACAGGCATCTCCTCGTCTACTCGCAAGCGCTGAAATGAAAGAGGGAGTTACTAAGAGCTGATCAGTGAACTTCACGGTACTCTTTGATTTACTGCAATTGCATTAAATTGCGATTATTATAAATTATTACAAATCTCTTCTTGTCCCTGCGCCTTTGCGATCCTTTTAAATAAAATATACAAAGACAGAAATGTTGCCCCTTTGTAGAGTATGTGGATAAGAGTTGGTGCTCAGTGTGGTGACAAGTTTTTTCGGATATAGTAATATCTGATTCAAAATCAGTTGTCGCATCATTGAGTGGTTTCAGAAAAGAGTATCTTTTAGTTGATGTGGTTAATGGGCAAATTGCTGCAGCACTGAATTCAGCACTATATCTTCTCTCCACAGGCTGTTTGAGTGGCTACTGAGAGAATCGTGTTAAGAGTGTGGCTACTACAGTTTAATCTGGTGTAGCCGCGCAAAGCATTGATCGTGCTTGAGCCTTGGTCAGTTACCCGTCAATTCCAAAAACTCACACAGTAAAGGGCAAATATTTTCACCCATTTAAATCGCGCTAGCTTCAAACGGAGTCGCAAAAAGCACCCTTTGGCACAAGACTACAGCTCCCATTAATGTAATGGATTGTAACAAATATGAAAGAGGGTTTCTCAGAGTTTTCGGTCCAAATATCAGTTGTTACAGCACACCCATAATTATTATGGTCTCTAGCATGTCACATACAATATCCTTTCTCAGTTTTTGCCTTTTTTACCACATGCCGTGATACAGTAGTGGGATTGTGGCAGACTCTCTTTAAATTTCAGACTTCCCAATTTTGGCTGCTGTGTAAGATGAATGCAGCCCTGTTGTAAAGCCCAATATCCTTGCAAACAAAATCCGCTCATTTACAGTATCTTGTGCTTTGCTTTTAAGTTGTTAGTTGTTTGGCAAGAATGTCAGTCTAGTTTAACCCTATGCTACTGCACACGCCTGGCGCTTTAAGCCTGGGGTGTCTGATTAGTGTCCACTGTATGTTAGCACATTTATTGCAGCAAGCAAATGGCACTTGGTTGCCATTGCCACAACAATTGAAAATGCCTGCCAAATGACAGACTTCGAGTTCTGCAGACTTGTACTATCCTCTTTTAATGTTTTTTCCACCACTGTGGATGTAAGGCTTTATCCGGTTTCTGCCATCTTGAAAAGGCTGTGCGCTGACACTATATACATGAGATCCGAACTGCTTAGGCAAATTCATTATATGAATTAATTAATTATATATATTATATAATACAATACAATACAATACAGTTTATTTTTGTATAGCCCAAAATCACACAGGAAGTGCCGCAATGGGCTTTAACAGGCCCTGCCTCTTGACAGCCCCCCAGCCTTGACTCTCTAAGAAGACAAGGAAAAACTCCCAAAAAAAACCTTGTAGGGAAAAAATGGAAGAAACCTTGGGAAAGGCAGTTCAAAGAGAGACCCCTTTCCAGGTAGGTTGGGCGTGCAGTGGGTGTCAAAAGAAGGGGGTCAATACAATACAATGCAGTTCACAGAACAGAACAATTCCTCAATATAGTAAGAAATAAAAAATACAAATTTTAGAAGTACAGAGCAGAATTTAACAGTAGATGATATATCCCATGATAAGATTTGGATTATATATATAAACGGCTTTTGACTCAGATAACCCTCCTACAACCTTAATCTTCATCACAGTGTAACGGGGCCCAAAAGTTAATCATAGTCTAATACGATGGGTGTTACGTGACTGAGGTTGAGAGCGTTTTGTGATGTTGCTGCGAGTGGATACTACTGGAGCAAGCAATTGCATCGGGTCCCGCGAGTCCTGCGATAGTCCCGTGGGAGTGCAGACCTCTACCTTGTGGCTGAAGGTGATAGTTCCGTAGGTTTGGAAGGTCTGCCTTCTGTTAGAAATGGAAGTGATGTTGATGTTCAGGGCTTTTGAAGTCAATGCCATTCATTTTTTATTAGGTTTCTTTACCAGATCTTGTGTAAAAAGTGTGTACACCATGTTTTTTTTTATAAGATTTTTTGCAGCATTTTCCAGTCTTTGTAGATAGCAAGGTAGGTTTCAAAGGTGAATTTCAAAGTATAACATCATCTGACGGAAATGTAGTATATGTAATAAATTGGGAAAGCAGGCTTACAAATATAATATTTACCTGGTAATGACATGAGCATTTGTTTAATAATCTTTCGAATCAGATCTTCATAAAAATACCAATAAAGAAAAGCATTGAATAAAAATAAATTAGAACACCTCTTTGCAATTAGCCAAGAACAAAAACCAACCCTCAATGCTGTGTGTTCAATTAGTGCATAAAAATGCCGTATACAATTTTACTCAGATAGCTTTCAAAGTAAAATTGTTAACTTTTCATTAATAACAAATGCTCATATCGCTGAGCTTTTTAATGCTGTCTAGATGAGTTAATTTTGTATAGTGAAAAATGGGGTGTAATTAACCACATTCATATTTTCTAATTAATAAACACCAATGGAGTCAATAACTGGACCAGCTGGACTGCACTATATATTTCAGAAGTGGAAGGCTGTGAAGGATCGTCTGTAAATTTGGAACAAGTGTGAGTGGAAAAAAGGACAAAACAAATGACATTTTCACCAACATAAAATGTGCATGTGAGCAAACAAGCGAAGACCAACAGGGGAATGGGACGGGAGTGGAGAGTAGCTTTATTTATTTATCTGGTTTGTACAATGCTATATACTGTATACCCTGCCATTCTTTCGTATATTCTGTAAGTGCCTTGAGCATGGGAAAGGCGCTATATAAATAAAATGTATTATTATTATTAGCTTGCAAATATTTGAGAAAACTGCTGAGTAAAGACTGGTGATCATATGCAATTTAAAATGACTTGCACCAATGAAATCTGAAATTGTTGTGTAATGTGAAGCATCCTTAAGGCATCATAATATATTTTAATAAACTGATGTGACTGAGACATGTTATGAGAGGATGGGGGGGGGGGGGGGGGGGGGAGCTTTGATCCTGCCAGTGAATGCACACGAGCAGCTTCACACTGCCTTCAAGATGCTTGTCAGACCAGTGTTTCCTGTTTATGATTTTTGCTGCAGATGCCTAAGGTACTCATGCAATTGCCCATATGGTTAATCCTGCCCTGCTTTGAGAAGATTCACCAGTGCTGGATCTACATAGAACACTGTTGGAGAGAGCAGGACTGGTGGGAATGAAATGTAGATGGGCAGGATACAAAATATTGGTCTGACAATTTCAGAACAACAAGGGGGGGATTCGATTATGGTAACATCATCCATCCATCCATTTTCCAACCCGCTGAATCCGAACACAGGGTCACGGGAGTCTGCTGGAGCCAATCCCAGCCAACATAGGGCACAAGGCAGGAACCAATCCCGGGCAGGGTGCCAACCCACCGCAGGACACACACAAACACACCCACACACCAAGGCCAATTTAGAATCGCCAATCCACCTAACCTGCATGTCTTTGGACTGTGGGAGGAAACCGGAGCGCCCGGAGGAAACACATGCAGACGCGGGAAGAACATGCAAACTCCACGCAGGGAGGACCTGGGAAGCGAACCCAGGTCCCCAGATCTCCCAACTGCGAGGCAGCAGCGCTACCCACCGCACCACCGTGTCGCCCTGGTAACATCATAAAAAACATAAAAATTTTTCAACAGGCTGAACCAATTTACAAAAAGGAAGCTCTTTATTTAACCCTTTAGCCTAATAGGTATTGTACAATGATAGTGGCTGTCATGAATATCAAAAGCCCCTCAAGAGAAGGATGACCAAAATCTTTGGCTTGTGCACAGAAAAGCAACAAAGAAAAGGGTCTATTTTCAGAATCTCAAAAATTCAAAGAAAGATTCACAAGAGCAGAAAATCGGTACAAAGGAGTTGCCAAAAGGCAAACAAGTCCTAATATGAAAATGCAGTAACAGAATCCAATAATTAGAGCAAAATAAATAAAAACTCCAGCAGACTTCAATGTGTCATGTCTGGACTCTCCTCTGCTTTGATCTAAATAATTTGAGGGAAGACACAGATATGTTGATATCATGGTGGCCCCGCCTCCTGGGGCACCACCCATAAAGAACATGGAGCATAAGTAAATTTAAAGAGATAGTATATAATTGTAAAAAGAAAATATATTAAAATATAACACATAGCAACTCAGAAACAGCAAAAACAATGGTAATATACATAAACATATGTTATACCATAAAATGAAAGTACAATTATAATCTTATTTTAGCAACCTTCCCTGTGAGTAGAAGGGCACAGAGGACATAGACTTTATCAACAGGTTTTCTGTTGGCCAATCTCAAATAAGAAATCAGAACAGTGCAATTTAAATTGATTACAGAATAAATACTTCATTGGACTGTTTACAGTCTAAACTAACACCTCTCCTTTGTTAAGGCCACAGAGAACACCCTAACTAAATGGGCTTTGGTATTTTTGTTTGCCCACAAAGTATACCATAACTAAATACTGTAGATTGCACCAACTTTTTACCAGACCCACAGTGTGCAAACTTTCACTTTGGGTGGGTGTTTGCCGCATGACTGCTAACTCAGTTCCATTCATTTCTCTCTGACCCAACCTGAGGCTTAGCTTCCTTCACTCCTTCATCACTTTGAATAAGATTTCAATGGTGCAGTGTGTTAATGCTGCTTCAGATTTTGCTTGCAGCTGTGCTGAGTGTTTAAATGTCAAGAGAGGCTTGGTGGCTGTTGTGTTTTCTGAAGTGCATCCCTTCAATTCACTTTCACTTGACTGCCAATATAATACCAGTGCTTGCCACCTACAAATATTTTCATATGACTTGTTCATTATAGGCTGCGTTAATAATGTAGTCAACTCAGAGTACAGAAAAGTTGTGGAGGACTTTGTCTTGTGGTAAAGCCACCAGCACTCAGCATCAACAAGACAAAAGAGCTAGTGGCAGATGTCCAGTGAGCCAAAGAGCTTCTGAGACCAGTCACCAATAAGGGGGAGGATGTGGAAGTGATGCAGAGCTACAAGTAGCTGGGTGGTTTATATAAACAGCAAACTAGAATATTCTGACAACACAGTGGCACTGTAAAAGAAGGGACAGAGCAAACTGTACTCCTTGAGGATACTCTGTTGATGTACACAGTGAGATGCTGGAAATGTTTTATCAGTCAGTAGTAGCCAGTGTGGTGTTCTATGCTGCAGTCTCCTGGGGAAGCAATTGAGCTCAAAAAATGCACAATGCCCAGACAAACTTATCAAGAAAGCCTGCTCCATCACAGGGCAAACCCTGGACACACTGGAAGCTCTTGTGGAAAACAGGATGATGGCAAAATTGGATGCCTTATGAATTCCCTTCATTCCCTCCAGGAGGTGCTCTTTTGGAGCACTTTTAGCCACAGGCGCATTCCATGATAGTGTGCTAAGAAGTGCCTTGGGTGATCTTTTCTGCCTGCTGCTATAAGGCAATTTAATGCTTCCTCCCAACACCACAAACTAAATTCTGATACTCTTTAAGTTCACTTTGCAATTTTGTATTCAATTTCCTGTTTCTGCACAATATACATTATTGATTGATTTATTGATTGATTGATTGAATTATTTGTCCTGGCAGACAAATCCTGTTTTTTTTTGTTTGTTTTTGCTGCTGTATGCATCTGAATTTCCCCTTGGGATTAATATAGTTTATCTAATCTAATCTAATCTTTCATAGTTCACAATATTTCTGATGTCCTCCTGTGGGTGATTCTCCAACTGGAAGAAGATCTTGACTGCTTTTTCCTGGATTATTTGTATCATGGTAGGTGATGTAGTGTCTCTGTGGATCTGAATACTGACTGTAAACAAGAGCAAGTATTAATGTTTTGCTCTGTATTCTTTGGAGAGCTTAGATGTGGGTGTTTGCTGCATGTGTTTGATCCATTTTGAACTTCTGCTGTTGGGGACAATTTCATTGCAGCTCTTTTTGACTTTAGCAATATTGGACCCGACGTGTTGGGTTCAATATCACAACAAGGTATTTCATTGAGTTCAACAAGAGGATGCTCTTATTGAATATGGTGTCTTTACCCTTTGAAGAATGTATTCTTTTGATCAGTAGGATTTTTGTCTGAATTGATCACAATGCATCAAGTCTGGAACCAGGTTACTAAGGCATTGATTGCTTCTTACAGTCTTTTAGTGATAATCCTGGTTTGTCTAGATTTGTAAAGAATTGCCATTTCATATGTATGTTGAGTCATCATGATCTCTTCTGATCTGGGTATGTCACTGACCCATTTTTTGACATGAAAATAAAATTAATTCAACGCAGTTTAACTATTTCCTATTAAACATTGTAGCTTTTCTCGTCCAATTCAACAAGAGTGTGACTGGTTTGCCAACTGATATGTGCTTCCAAATTGAACTGAACAAAAGTCAAATGAAACAAACTATAGTAATGTATCCTTTGCATTATTCATCAAATTTAATGTCATGTGTCACTGTGTACCATTTAAACAACTAGATCTTCATGTCACAACAGAACCGCACAAATAAGCAGCAGAAAAATATCACCAAACTCATCCTCATCAGAAATCAGTTGACAGTGAAGAAGAGAACAGGGAAAACACCAGTAGACAGTGTCCCTCCTAAGAATTTTATTTGGGTTTCTATAAAACTGAATTCATCTAATCCGTGTTTTTAATGACCTTACATATGCACCGCAAGTTGGGTGTGCAATGGGTGAGAAAGAAGATTTTTGGAGTGAGTTGGATGAAGTGAACAGTGTACCCAAGGGACAGAAAGTGGTGATTGGAGCGGCTTTCAATGGGTATGTTGGTGAAGGGAACAGTGGAGACGAGGAGGTGATGGGTAGGTATGGTGTCAAGGAGAGGAATGAAGAAGGTCAGAGGATAGTGGAATTTGCCAAAAGGATAGACATGGCTGTGGTGAATACGAATTTTAAGAAGAGGGAGGAACATAGGGTTATGTACAAGAGTGGAGGAAGATGCACACATGTAGATTACATCCTATGCAGAAGAGTTGATCTGAAGGAGATTGAAGACTGCAAAGTGGTGGCAGGGGAAAGTGTAGTTAAGCAGCATAGGATGGTGGTCTGTAGGATGACGTTGGAGATCAAGAAGAGGAAGAGAGTGAGGGTAGAGCCAAGGATCAAATGGTGGAAGTTGAAAAAGGAAGACTGCAAGGTTGAGTTTAGGGAGGAGGTGAGACAGACACTGGGTGGCAGTGAAGAGTTACCAGACAGATGGGAAACTACAGCAGATGTAGTAAGGGTGACAGCAAGAAGGGTGCTTGGTGTGACATCTGGAAAGAGGAAGAAGGAAAAGGAAACCTGGTGGTGGAATGAGGAAATACAGGAGAGTGTACAGAGAAAGAGGATGGCAAAGAAGAAGTGAGAGAGTCACAGAGATACAGAAAGTAGACAAGAGTACAAGTAGATAAGGCGCAAGGTGAAGAGAGAGGTGGCAAAGGCTAAAGAAAAGGTGTATGATGAGTTGTATGAGAGGTTGGACACTAAGGAGGGAGAAAAGGACCTGTACTGATTGGCTAGACAGAGGGACTGAGCTGGTAAAGATGTGCAGCAGGTTAGGGTGATAAAGGATAAAGATGAAAACATACTCACAAGCGAGAAGAGTGTGTTGAGTAGAAGGAAAAAGTACTTTGAGAGGCTGATGAATGAAGAGAATGAGAGAGAGAAGAGGTTGGATAATATGGAAATAGTGAATCAGGAAGTGCAACAGATTAGCAAGGAGGAAATAAGGACAGCTATGAAGAGGATGAAAAATGGAAAAGTCGTTGGTCCAGATGACATACAGTACCTATGGAAGCATGGAGATGTTTAGGAGAGATGGCAGTGGAGTTTTTAACCAGATTGTTTAATGGAATCTTGGAAAGTGAGAGGATGCCTGAGGAGTGGAGAAGAAGTGTACTGGTGCCGATATTTAAGAATAAGGGGGATGTGCAGGACTGCAGTAACTACAGGGGAATAAAATTGATGAGCCACAGCATAAAGTTATGTGAAAGAGTAGTGGAGGCTAGGTTAAGAAGTGAGGTGATGATTAGTGAGCAGCAGTATGGTTTCATGCCAAGGAAGAGCACCACAGATGCAATGTTTACTCTGAGGATGTTGATGGAGAAGTATAGAGAAAGCCAGGAGTTGCATTGCGTCTTTGTGGACCTGGAGAAAGCATATGACAGGGTGCCTCAAGAGGAGCTGTGGTATTGTATGAGGAAGTCGGGAGTGGCAGAGAAATACGTTAGAGTTGTACAGGATATGTACGAAGGAAGTGTGACAGTGGTGAGGTCTGCGGTAGGAGTGACAGATGCATTCAAGTTGGAAGTGGGATTACATCAGGGATCGGCTCTGAGTCCTTTCTTATTTGCAATGGTGATGGACAGGTTGACAGACAAGATTAGACAGGAGTCACCGTGGACTATGATGTTTGCTGATGACATTGTGATCTGTAGCGATAGTAGGGAGCAGGTTGAGGAGACCCTGGAGAGGTGGAGATATGCTCTAGAGAGGAGAGTAATGAAGGTCAGTAGGAACAAGACAGAATACATGTGTGTAAATGAGAGGGAGGTCAGTGGAATGGTGAGGATGCAGGGAGTAGAGTTGGCAAAGGTGGATGAATTTAAATACTTGTGATCAACAGTACAGAGTAATGGGGATTGTGGAAGAGAGGTGAAAAAGAGAGTGCAGGCAGGGTGGAATGGGTGGAGAAGAGTGTCAGAAGTAATTTGTGACAGACAGGTATCAGCAAGAGTGAAAGGGAAGGTCTACAGGACGGTAGTGAGACCAGCTATGTTATATGGGTTGGAGACTGTGGCAGTGACCAGAAAGCAGGAGACAGAGCTGGAGGTAGCAGAGTTAAAGATGCTAAGATTTGCACTGGCTGTGATGAGGATGGATAGGATTAGAAGTGTGTAAATTAGAGGGTCAGCTCAAGTCAGAGAGGCGAGATTGTTTTGGTTTGGACATGTGCAGAGGAGAGATGCTTGGTATATTGGGAGAAGGATGCTAAGGATAGAGCTGCCAGGCAAGAGAAAAAGAGGAAGGCCTAAGCGAAGGTTTATGGATGTGGTGAGAGAGGACATACAGGTGATGGGTGTAACAGAACAAGATGCAGAGGACAGAAAGATATGGAAGAAGATGATCCGCTGTGGCAACCCCTAATGGGAGCAGCCGAAAGAAGAAGAAGACAAAGCCTGCCCCTGTGAGATGCAAGGCAGGCCTACTAAATTCAAATGGATCAAGCTCAAGTCCAAATAAGACTCAAACAGCTAGAACAAGTAGAGCATACAAACTCCAGAAAGATAACTGACAAGTCATGTAATTCAAACATTAAATTCATACAGTATACTATACACAGTGCATCTGGAAAGTATTCAGAGCGCATCACTTTTTCCACATTTTGTTATGTTACAGCCTTATTCCAAAATGGATTAAATTCATTTTTTTCCTCAGAATTCTGCACACAACACCCCATAATGACAACGTGAAAAAAGTTTACTTGAGGTTTTTGCAAATTTATTAAAAATAAAAAAACTGAGAAATCCCATGTACATAAGTATTCACAGCCTTTGCTCAATACTTTGTCAATGCACCTTTGGCAGCAATTACAGCCTCAAGTCTTGTTGAATATGATGCCACAAGCTTGGCACACCTATCCTTGGCCAGTTTCGCCCATTCCTCTTTGCAGCACCACTCAAGCTCCATCAGGTTGGATGGGAAGCGTCGGTGCACAGCCATTTTAAGATCTCTCCAGAGATGTTCAATCGGATTCAAGTCTGGGCTCTGGCTGGGCCACTCAAGGACATTCACAGAGTTGTCCTGAAGCCACTCCTTTGATATCTTGGCTGTGTGCTTAGGGTCGTTGTCCTGCTAAAAGATGAACCGTCGCCCCAGTCTGAGGTCAAGAGCAGTCTGGAGCAGGTTTTCATCCAGGATGTCTCTGTACATTGCTGCAGTCATCTTTCCCTTTATCCTGACTAGTCTCCCAGTCCCTGCCGCTGAAAAACATCCCCACAGCATGATGCTGCCACCACCATGCTTCACTGTAGGGATGGTGCCAGGTTTCCTCCAAACATGACGCCTGGCATTCACACCAAAGAGTTCAATCTTTGTCTCATCAACAACAACAACATTTATTTATATAGCACATTTTCATACAAAAAGTAGCTCAAAGTGCTTTACATCAGACCAGAGACTCCAGGTGGGATGCCATGTGCCTTTTACTATGGAGTGGCTTCTGTCTGGCCACTCTACCATACAGGCCTGATTGGTGGATTGCTGCAGAGATGGTTGTCCTTCTGGAAGGTTCTCCTCTCTCCACAGAGGACCTCTGGAGCTCTGACAGAGTGACCATCAGGTTCTTGGTCACCTCCCTGACTAAGGCCCTTCTCCCCCGATCGCTCAGTTTAGATGGCCGGCCAGCTCTAGGAAGAGTCCTGGTGGTTTCGAACTTCTTCCAATTACGGAAGATGGAGGCCACTGTGTTCATTGGGACCTTCAAAGCAGCAGAAATTTTTCTGTAACCTTCCCTAGATTTGTGTCTCGAGACAATCCTGTCTCGGAGGTCTACAGACAATTCCTTTGACTTCATGCTTGGTTTGTGCTCTGACATGAACTGTCAACTGTGGGACCTTATATAGACAGGTGTGTGCCTTTCCAAATCATGTCCAATCAACTGAATTTACCACAGGTGGACTCCAGTTAAGCTGCAGAAACATCTCAAGGATGATCAGGGGAAACAGGATGCACCTGAGCTCAATTTTGAGCTTCATGGCAAAGGCTCTGAATACTTATGTACATGTGCTTTCTCAATTTTTTTTATTTTTAATAAATTTGCAAAAATCTCAAGTAAACTTTTTTCACATTGTCATAATGGGGTGTTGTGTGTAGAATTCTGAGGAAAAAAAATGAATTGAATCCATTTTGGAATAAGGCTGTAACGTAACAAAATGTGGAAAAAGTGATGCGCTGTGAATACTTTCCGGATGCACTGTAGTTAATAATAGAAATGAGTGGCATTGTTGATCATTGATTTTTCATGATGGCTCAGAGTCCTGAGTTTAATCCCTGATCCAGATACTCCCTGTGTGAAGTTAATACAAGGCCACCGTGACGAATGGGCTTTGCTCTGGGTACTCTGATGATCCGTGGTAAATATGTATCAGACAGATTAAGTGGCGACTTTAAAATGGTTCCATATATCTCAGTGTTGGTGTGCATTAGTTAACCATGTGATGGATTGGTGCCTCATCCAGGGTTGTTTTCCAACATGTACCCCATGCTATTGCAATGGTCACTGGCTTCGTTCTCACCCTAATTAGATATGTAAGTTAGAAAAGAGGTGGCTGGCTGGATGGATGGGTAAATGCCAGCCTTCAGGAATAATTTGCTCAAATCTAAATGAAAATGTAACACCATATTTATTATGCTGGCACTTATATTTAAAAGTAGCTGTATAGATAATGCACTTTATCAATCCATATTACCTTGTTGTCTAGTTCAGGTTCGCAGATAGACAGTTTCTATATCGGCAGAGTAATTAAAAGATAAAAACACAGTACAAATTAATTTAAAAGTAACCTCTCAAACAAGTAGGTATGGAACCCCAAGGGAATGTGTGACGCTGGAGTCCATCTCCAGGGAGAGAGAAGAAGGGAAAAAAACAAGTGCAATTCATTACTTGTTAAAAACAGAACTCAGTACACTCTGTAAGTTCATTTTTGCCTCTTTTTGTTTGTTTCTCTTCATTTTGAAAAATCTCTGAACATTTTTCCAAATGTAGCTTGTGCTTGCTAACTAGATATCAGGGGACATTGTTAGACAGACACACTACTGCCTAGTTAATCTATCAATTTGTCCATTTTTAGAATTTGACAGGAATTATCTGTAGGCCTACACAAAAAAAGTAAACTGTCTGAACAACTACAGACTGATGACAATCACTCCAGTCATGATGACTTTTTTCAGAGATTGGTGCAGGGACACATTGTGGAGGAGGATGTTACTGTTACCACAACAGTCAACCAAAAGCCCTGGATGATGAGAGAAGTGCACAAGCTGCTCAAGATCAGAAATGCAGCCTTTAGATCTGAAGACAAGGCCGCCCTCAGGATGGCCAGAGCTAACCTGTCTCGCGCTATAAGAAGAGCTAAGTGGGCAAACACACAGAGGATTAACAAACACTTCAGCAGCACCAGAGACACATGTCGCATGTGGCAGGACGTTCAGACAATTCAAACTACAAGTCCAACCCACACAGCAGCAATGGTGATGCCTCCCTACCGGATGAGCTGAACAACTTCTTCACACGGTTTGAGGCACAGAACAAAGAGCCTGTGAGAAAAGCAACACCTCCCTCCACTGACCAGGTACACTGTCTCTCCATAACTGACGTGAAGAGGACTCTATCCAGAGTCAACCCACGCAAGGCTGCAGGACCTAACAACATACCTGGTCGTGTGCTCAAAGAATGTGCAAGTCAACTGGCTGGTGTCCTCACAGACATCTTCAACACATCTCTGAGCCAGTCATCAGTCCCAGCATGCTTCAAGTTGACCACCATCATACCAGTGCCAAAGAAGTCAGTGACATGCTTGAATGACTACCGACCAGTTGCACTCACACCAATAATCATGAAGTGCTTCCAAAAGTTACTCATGTCACACATAAAAACTAAACTCCCTGCCTCCCTTGACCCTCTTCAGTTTGCATACCGCTCAAACAGGTCAACTGAGGATGCCATATACTCTGCCCTTCACCTCTCCCTGACACATCTGAATCAAAAAGACACATATGTCAGGATGCTATTCATAGACTAGCTCTGCCTTCAACACAATCATCCCTCAAAAGCTGGTTGTTAAAGTGAGCAGGTTGGGCCTGAACACCACCCTCTGCAATTGGATCCTGGACTTCTTGACAGAGGGGCCCCAGTTAGTTCGGATGAGCTGCAACACTTCCAGCATCATCACCGCAGGGCTGCGTGCTTAGTCCACTGCTGTTCACCCTGCTGACTCACGACTGCACAGCCACGCACAACACCAATCACATCATCAAGTTTGCAGATGATACAACAGTGCTGGGACTGATAAGCAGGGATGATGAAACAGCATACAGAGATGAGGTGGAACGGCTGTCTGCATGGTGTGAAGACAACAATCCATCTCTCAATGTCGACAAGACAAAAGAGATAATCGTGGACTTCAGAAAATCACATCCTGCCCACATCCCACTCAGCATCAATGGTTTAGTACCAAGTTCCTCGGTGTGCACATAACTGAGGAACTTATGTGGATGCATAACACCTCATCACTAATCAAGAAAGCCCAGCATAGACTACACTTCCTGAGGCGGCTGAAGCGAGCAAGTCTTCCCCCTTCCATCCTCACCATGTTCTACAGAGGTACCATTGAGAGTGTTCTGACCAGCTGCATCACTGTCTGGTATGGCAACTGCAACATATCCGACTGCAAGCGCCTGCAAAGAATAGTGAAGACAGCAGAGAACATTATTCGGGTGCCTCTCCCTTCACTACAGGACATGTTTTACAAATGCAGTGTCTGCAAGGTCTGCAGCATTGTGCAGGACCCCTTACACCCCTCATATGGACTTTTCATACTTCTGCCATTCAAGAGAAGATACTGCAGCATCAGAGCCAGATCTGCCAAGCTGCAGGATAGTTTTTACCCCCAGGCTGTCAGACTCCTTAACACCATGCTGCCCCCTGGGACCTTCCACACGGCCTCAACCACCTCTAAAAACAGAACTTTTATACATCCAAGCCACTGTCCTGCAAAGACGAGTGTGCATGTAGAAAAGAACTGAAAATCTCATACTGACCTTTAAGTATTTTGACACTCTTGATAACCTTCTGCTGTGAAACATTCTGACCGGTCATTGTTTACACATGTCTTAAACAACTATTATCATACACAATTTCTGTATTATCTATATCTTTTATTTATTTATTTATTAATTATAATACATATCTATTGACTATATTTATGTATCTAGATTGCAAATACCATACATTGCATCAATGTTCATATTCCTTACTACATGTCAATATTGCTGCTACTTCTTTGTCTTGTCTTTGCACAATGTCTTGTCTTGTTTGTGTTTAATTTTAAATTTAAATTTTAATTCTATTTTTAATTCTATTTTTAATTTATTATTTGCACTTCATGTTGTTACACTGTGGACCCTGCGCTTCGCAATTTTGTCTATCTGTATACTTGTATATGGTTGAGATGACAATAAAGTTTGCTTTGACTTTGACATTGAACAGAATATACCAGATAGTCATGATTTCCTCTAGTTTGCATATCACTGCTACTAGTCCACAGTGGATGCCATATCTCTTAAACATCCCAGACTATCCAGATAATAAAAACCATCATGCCAGATTCCCATTGATAGATCTAACTCTGTTATACCTTCTGTAACTGGTATTTGGACTTAACAGCTCTCACCATGTGTGGATTATCAGTATCAAATCCTCCATAGTGATCCTCAACACAGGCACTCCACAGGGTAGTGTGCTGAACCCCCTTCTCTAGTCCTTGTTCATCTCTGACTGTGTGGTTGGACACAATTCCAAACTCCATCATTAAATCTGCTGATGATGACTTCATCACAGGCCTGTTCACCAACAATGACAAAGCAGTTTACAGAGAAGATGACTACTTACTCCACTGTTTTTTAATTTATTTTTTAGTTTTTATTTAATTTTATTTGTTTTATTTTTTTATTTAGTTATAGTTTTTCACCATTTTCTAATTTTAGTTTTTATTTCTTCATAATTTTTGCTTTGTGCCCTCCCCCTCTATAATCTATTGTCTATAGAGGGGGAGCAAAAGCTTTAGATTCATCAAAAATTTTGATCTCCGATTTTTGAAGGATCTCAACATTTTAGAGTCCCCTGATAACAATAACATCAATATCTTGGGTGTGTGTCTGTCTGTGTGTCATAGTTTCTTGAGGACAGTCTAAAAGAACCCTCAAATACAGTAATTCTGCAATTAATTATGAATTCTTCTCATCAATTTTTATTATAATAACCTATTTTATGATCAGAAAGATCAGAATCAGAGTGGTAAATGATTACTGAAATAGTCTAGAATAGTTCGGGTAACTTGGTTCCTAGGGCACAAAGCCTACTGATGCTCATGTCTGAATTTTATTGTTTTTATTTAGTTTTAGTTTTTCAGCAATTAACTTTAAGTTTTTGAAACATTTTATTTTTTTTGGCATTACTCACCAAAATGTCCATACAGCCACAGTTTTCCAAATGTAAAAACACCGTTTTCTTCATAGTTGTCAAATTGTATATTATTCGTATGTACCTGTCAACATAATACGCACAATATTACTGACTGTGACAGAACTCTAATTCCTTCTGATAATGTGATAGTTCAAGGCTTCTAGTATAATTTAAAATACAAGAATCAAATAGCAAGTGTGCTCTGATCTCATTTTTTTCTTTAACCTGCAACAAGTTTAAGCAAATGGTTATTAAATTCAAAAAAGCTTTTTCATTTTTGAGACTCCCATTGTGAGCAGTAAGATCATGGCACACATATACTCTTATTTTATATTTATTTTTGATATTTCCTGATGCTAATGTTGTCTACCTATTTTGAAACTTTGAGAGTGTATTTTTTAAGGAAATTCTTCCTTATTTTTGAAACACTGTTGAAATCACTACTTGAACTGAGTAAATAAGAGAACTTGCAGAAACAAAGAAGTTTTTCCATGTACATGGTGCATTTTTACAAGCATATTATTTGCATTAAATATAGCAACATCTCAGAGCATTTACTTAATAAGCAATATGCAAAATCTGGTGAGCTCTATGTGAGCCTAAACTTGGAGGATGTAATTTAATAACACATATAGGAATAAACAGATTTTGGCAATTGAGATTGCTTAAGGACACGCTTCTAATATCCAGCCATTAAACAATATCTGAAGTTATGCACACTCAGCCCACATACACATGGGGAGAACATGCAAGCTCCATACAGGCACTGACCAGGATAGCAATCCAACCTAAACTCATGGCACTGTAGCAATAATAATAATAATAATACATTTTATTTATATTGCATGTTCCACATGCTGAAAGCACTTCATAAATGTTCATAGAAATTCAATAGGAATTCCGAAAACTATTTTATTTTCATTTTTATTTCATCATTTTTATTTAGTTCTAGTTTTCAGATATTTTTTCGTTTTTATTTTAATGTTAGTTGACAATCTGATTTACATTAACAACATGGGATGAATATCATCACTGGCTGCAGCTCAAAGCGGGGTGCCACCATCGAGAGAGACGCGGAGAGAGCAAACCTGATGAACAACTTCTTTAACAGGTTTGACCACCCTAACCCACTCTCACCTCAGAGTACTGCACCCTCCACCCATTCTTCTGCTGATACCAACATAGGAGAGAGTTTCCACCCACCCACAATTACAGAAGCCCAGTTAAGCAGAGAGCTGAGGAGACTTCGTGCCAGCAAAGCAGTGGGTCCAGACGGAGTATGGAGCTGGTGAATCCTCTACAGCATATCTTCAACCCTAGCCTAGAACAGGGGAGAGTCCCGAGGCTTTGGAAAACATCTTGCATCACCCCAGTCCCAAAGGTATCACGTCCTAGTGAGCTGAATGACTTCCGGCCTGTCGCTCTGACGTCACATGTGATGAAGACCATGGAGCGGCTGCTTCTTCATCCCCTGAGACCACAGGTCCACCACGACCTCTGCAGTTCGCATACCAGGAGAAGGTGGGAGCGGAGGATGCCATTATCTATATGCTACACCGATCCCTCTCCTACTTGGACAGAGGCAGTGATGCAGTAAGAATTATGTTTCTGGACTTCTCTAGCGCCTTCAACACCATCCAACCTCTGCTCCTCAGGGACAAGCTGACAGAGATGGGAGTAAATTCATACCTGGTGGCATGGATCGTGGACTATCTTACAGACAGACCTCATTATGTGCGTCTCGGGAACTGCAGGTCTGACATTGTGGTCAGCAGCACAGGAGTGCTGCAGGAGACTGTACTTTCTCCTGTCCTGTTCAGCCTATGTCCATCGGACTTCCAATACAACTCGGAGTCCTGCCACATGCAAAAGTTCCTTGACGACAATGATATTGTGGGCTGCATCAGGAGTGGGCAGGAGGAGGAGTATAGGAACCTAATCAAGGACTTTGTTAAATGGTGCAACTCAAACCACCTACAACTAAACACCAGCAAAATCAAGGAGCTGGTGGTGGATTTTAGGAGGCCCAGGCCCCTCATGGACCCCGTGATCATCAGAGGTGACTGTGTGCAGAGGGTACAGACCTATAAATACCTGGGAGTGCAGCTGGATGATAAATTGGACTGGACTGCCAATACTGATGCTCTGTGTAAGAAAGGACAGAGCCAACTATACTTCCTTAGGAGGCTGGCGTCCTTCAACATCTGCCATAAGATGCTGCAGATGTTCTATCAGACGGTTATGTCAATGTCAATTTATTTATATAGCACATTTAAAACAACATATGAATGCTGTGGCCAAAGTGCTTTACAATAATAGAATAAAAGAAAAACAAACAAATAGCATAAATAGAAATAAAAATATATGTTGTGGCGAGCGCCCTCTTCTACGCAGTGGTGTGCTGGGGAGGAGGCATAAAAAAGAGGGACGCCTCACGCCTGGACAAACTGGTGAGGAAGGCAGGCTCTATTGTAGGCATGGAGCTAGACAGTTTGAAACCGTGGCGGAGCGACTGGCGCTGAGCAGGCTCCTGTCAGTCATGGAGATTCCACTGCATCCACTGAACAGTATCATCTCCAGACAGAGGAGCAGCTTCAGCGACAGACTGCTGTCAATGTCCTGCTCCACTGACAGATTACTTGAGTTTTGGGAATAGGAGGAGCACTGCTGCTGACTCAATGGTGTCAAGAGAGGAATCTCTTCCTTAATGTCAGAAAATCCATGGTTACAGACTTTAGGAAACAGAAAGATGACCACGGTGTCATCTACATTGGAGTGGATGCTGTTGAAAGAGTGAGCATCTTTACATTTCTTGGAATTACTATCACTGATGAACTGAAGTGGGCAAACCACATTTTTTCAAAAGACTCACCAGGTCCTCTACCTTTTAGATGTCTGAGGACAGCTCACATTACTCTGTCTGTTCTCACAAGCTTCTCCAGGTACACAGTTGAGTCCTTCCTCACTGACTGCTTCACATCCTGGTACAGCACCTATACAGCTCAAAATTATAAAGCACAACAGTGGGCGGTAATGGTGAGACAAAATGCCTTTTGTTCTGTACAGCTGTTTTTTTTCATTCCTTCCATCTCCTGAGGTGGTTTGTCATGAGGTGGTTGTGGCAATGCGCTATATTAGCACATGCTGCTAACTTCCTTCCATCTGGCAAATGATACAGAACCACTGTTATTCAAATCAGTAGTTGTAAGGTTTTTGAGCAGTCATAAGAAGAAATATCTATATTACTAACCGAGAATGCTAAACCGGATGATGGACGCAGGCACATCCGGCCATGGGCCGTAGCTGCAAAAAGACGTACTGCGCAGGCGCAAAAAGAGTCCGCGAGAGTCGGCTGAGGAGCCGAGAAAGGCGGACAAAAGAGGGCGAGAGAGGCGGATGAGGGTCCGCGAGAGGCGCAGGCACAAAAAGAGTCCGCGAGAGTCGGAGAAAGGCGGACAAAAGAGGGCGACAAAGGCGGATGAGGGGCCGCGAGTGGCGGACAAGACCACAGAAAAAAGGAGTGAGCACATACAAAAAGGAGTCACACAAGCACCGAAAAAAAGGAAAAGGCACATAAAACAGTAGTCAAACGCGGGCAAAGCACAAAACACATTGCACACGAAACTAAACACACCAAAAAAAAAGAACAGACGAGCGCACAACAGCAAGGCACGACCACACACCCCCACCCCCACCCTACAGGCACGGGATGGGACACACACCAAGAGGGGGATTCAACAAGCCCATGGAAGACAAAAAAAAAGAACACAAAACCACCCCACAGACCCTACAAGCAAGGGACGGGACACACACAAAGAGGGGGATTCAAACAAGACACAGGAACACAAAAAGAAAGAAGACGCTCGCGCAACAACAATCCCCCCCACACATCCATAAGAAGTGACACCCAAAGCCACATCTTCTAAAGTGAACGTCGACACCTTCACACTAGGCAGCATAGGTGTCAAGCCCATGGAACACAAAAAGAAAGAAGACGCTCGCGCAACAACAATCCTCAACCCCCCCCCCCCCCCCCCAATCAATAAGAAGTGACACCCAAAACCACATTTCTAAAGGAAACGTCCATATTAAACATACGTCATCTGAACACCTTCACACTAGGCAGCATGGGTGTGAGCATAGGTGGATCTCCTTACAATAAAGCACTATTAACTGTTCAACTGCAGAAAAGGCTACATATTAACAGTGAGTGCGATCCTCCTTATTACTTATCCAATGCACGACGTAGACTGAAACGGACTTTTCGCAAAGCGGTGGCAAATCAATTAAAACTACAAAATAGCACGTCACAAATAATGTGCATGCAACAACGCGGCAGTCAAACGCCACAAGCAAAACATGCCCGTCGCGGACATCAACGCCAGACACCTGCTAAATGCTTACGCCAGTTGGCTGACAACGCCTTCAATAATGAGTCCACTATTGAGGAAAATTCATTGGGATTAATGAATGTTATTTGCAATCATTGTCATTCACTTAACTTCCCAGAAGAAACAACTGGCAATACAAATAATGAATTTACACGTTGTTGTCAAAAGGGGCAGATTAGACTGCCTCCTTTACATATAATCACCACGGACCAAGTGTCATTGAAACAAAACCAGAATAAAGCACGGTCAGAAATTAAAGACAGAGTAGAAAGGAAAGTAAAACGTCATAAACAGGTTGAACAAGGGGGCCACGCACATGGACAGCAGGTTACAGATAATGAAGACCGGAATTCAAAAGCTTGAAAAACATGAGCTCGACTGACCACAGATACAAACTGAAACGAGAAAAACTACGGGGTCCGCAGTAGTCCACAATGCACCACGTAATGGTACGGACGAAGCTCTGTATTACCGGTGGGGGACTCCAGAATGACACGGGCAAACGCTCCGTATTAAACGTGCGTCATCCGGACACGTAGCTGCCCAGCGGGCATGGGTTCAAAACGCCGGGGGTAGGCGAGCGAAGCGAGCAGGGGGCGAAGCCCCCTTGTTGTAAAATAATAAACAGTGTATATTTAATACTGGCAAATATATATTGTATATAATTTATATATACAGTATATATTGCATTGTTTTGTATATATATTTATTTAATTGTATTTATGTAAACCACTCTGAGGCTTGCAAGTAAGAATTTTATTAATTATATGCAAAGACAATTAACTTGATCTTGACGTTGAAATGTCAGTCAAGAAGGTGTCCTTGCTGTAATTGCATGTGATAAACTGTATGTCATTTCCAAAAATGTAGACGATGTCATTGTTTTTTATTGTTTTTCATATTAAAACAGAATTAACCACAATTGTTGTACTAGTTAATTACTAGTTGATTCATTTGGTCATACTAATTATTCATGACTGAATTAATCAACCTATTATATGATGTAGCTGTTAATAATGATTATGGGGATTAATTGCAAAGATATGGAAACAGACACCTTTACTAAACTTTTTAACATGCATGTTTAACCCAGAAGAATTAAAAAAAAATGTAAAGGTCCAACTTACTCTCACAGTCACACACTACAAATAATTATTATTATTACTGCTGAGACTAAAAATGTAAAATGTCAAAGCTTAATTATGTTCCACTTGTTCCTCCTCATACCAGAACAGTCACAGATTAAAACTAGAACAGTCTGAAACCAATACAGCAATTAAAAATTTATGGATACTGTGTAAACTAAAACTTATTTGTGAAGAACAATATAAATCAATTGACATATGACAGTACAACGTCTCTGAAAGAGGAACTAGATAAAGCAACTCCTGTCAAAACAAAGCTGACTATGGCACAAAGAAACACACTTTTGTTTCAAGATAACAGTCGTGCTCCTAAACTGGAAGCCTGAAAACTAGACCATATATGGAGAGCAACAAAATAACAAGTATCCTGGACAGAGTGTAATGACATTGTTAAAAATGCTGTCATGTTCCAGAACAGTTCATACCTTGAAAAATGGAAAATCTAGCATTAGTAGCATTCATTTTGTTTTTAATGATAAAAAAAGATCATAAAAGACTCCAAATTTCAAAGTCATGTCATAAATGTATTATTTTGGTGTCAAACATGACCCATTCTTGTGCAAACTGCCATAGTAAATCCAATTTATTAACATAAAAGGAAATAATAACGTTTACCTTTAGGATTAAATCTATTAAGTGCTCCTTAGACAACTGTTTTATTAATATTATGTAATTATGATCAAAGTCTGGAATCTACGATAACACCAAGATTCCTTACTGCTGCAGAAGGGGATGTAAAAATACTTGGAACACACAGACTACAACACTTTATCATCCTCAGGATACTTGGAAAAGACAGTAAGAAATATTTAAGTTTTATCAACATTTAGCTTTAAAATTTTAGATGTCATCCAGGTGTTTATTTCATGTAAGCAGAGCAGATTATTAGAGGTTTATACTGCATATGAGAAGGTCTGGTATGTATATTAATTTATGTATCATCTTCATAATAAACATAATTTAATTAATGTCAGCAAAAAAATCAGCCAAAGGGGGAGTATATAAATGCTAAACTATAAAGAAACTACTACAAAATTCTGTAAAAACACCCAGAACAAATGAACCAATGGTGGACATAAAACTAAACTACCAATGGAAACAAAGTGATGCCTGTCAGTTAGGTAGGACTTAAATTAGGCAAGGGGTGTTCCAAAACTTATTCAAAAGTGTCAGTCAGTCTGTCATTTTCCAACCTGTGATATCCTAACACAGGGTCACGGGGGTCTGCTGGCCCAGCCAACACAGGGTTTCCATGCACTTTTAAAGTATATTTTGATTAGTTGTATTAAAGGCAACTGTTAGGGCATGAAGTATAATAATAAATAAATGGCCAGAGGCAACAGCTACTTATTTAATAGTTTAACCAGAGCAGTTTTTGTGCAGTGTTTTGCATGAGATTCTAACTGGAATTCTTCAAACCGCTTATTAAAACCCATATGAGACTGAATTTACCTGGCATTGTGTGTTCAAGAAACTTCGCAAGAATCAACCGGCCTACAATTTTAACAATCTTTCATATTTGTCTAGTCTTTTTCAGAACAGGACCAAACGCTACAGTTTTAAAATCAGGGGAAAAAGTGAAGTGATGTGGACTGAGGGGGGAGAGATACAAAATGTAACTAAATATGGCATACCAGCATGTGCATTTAGGCAGCAGTAAAGCAGCAATGAATGAGTGGTATGTGGAACTTAACTAGTGAAAACTGGGCCCAATACACCTTTCTGAAAATCTTAAAAATTGAAAAGTGTAAATGTTCAGAACCTAACATTATTATATCAGACTCCACCATTTTTTTATCATATATATATTTTATTCATTCTACATTAACATTTCTCAAAGACAATTAATTTGTATGAAGTACAATAGGATAAGACAAAACACTTTACTAGACTAGATAGATAGATAGATAGATAGATAGATAGATAGATAGATAGATAGATAGATAGATAGATAGATAGATAGATAGATAGATAGATAGATAGATACTTTATTAATCCCAAGGGGAAATTCACAGATTACATAGTCTACTACTGCCTACCAGTTATTTTTCTTTGGGTAAAAGTAAAAAATCTCCAGACCTTAGTGGTTATGTCCCTTTTACATAATTTTCAGGATTACCATCCTTTTCTCCAGAACTGATATGTCTGAATACTACCAGCCTAGGAAATTAACTAGTTGTGCTAAATGTCAAACAGTAAAGCTGAATATTTTTTTTATTCTTTTCTTCTTCTTTTATCTGTTAGAGAGTTGTGGAGGTTGGCAGACCAACATAAATGCATATTACCACAACAAACACTGTAATGGAGTGTGGTGCAAAGTTTATGATAAAAAAAAGCAATTAAAAGAAATTAAACAGTCCTATCATATGTGAATAATGAAAAATACTCTTCCTAGGATGGTTGACCTGGGAGTAGGCTGGGTACTATTTGAGATGAGGCTCTAGATTCACAATATGCCTTTTCCCCTTTTAGATGTTCCATGACCATAAGAGGTTTCTCAGCGTGGTCATGTAGATGCTCCTTATACATTTTTAAAATGAAAAATGCATGCAAGAAAGGCTATGTTGTCTATGTTATATACTGTAGTCTGAATCACTATCTCTAAACTACCAAATGAATGCAATAAAAGCCAGGATGTGTATGTTAAGACTCACTGTAATCTAATTAAAGAGGACACCTGGGGATTTTGTGTTTTTGCTAACAATGTTTTGAATTATACTGTAAAGAGGCAGTTCGCCTTACTTTAACACAGATGCAAGGACATGTTAAGGACTTGTATTTTAAGTGTAGAGGATTTGATGTTGATGTTGAGATATTTAATAATGTCCTTTGGTGGTTATACAGCATTACAATATGTTGCTGGGTTTTCACTTTCTGTTATTTTTTTATGGCATTATTCGGCTGATATTTTATCATCACTGGTGCTTGTATCCTAATACATTGTGAAGTACAGTGTCTCTCTCTCTCTTTCTCTCTTTCTCTGTTTCCCTGGCTCCCTCACATGAGGCTTATTAAAAGCCATCTTCTTCCTCTGCCACATTCCAAGACTGCTGCCACCACACCTACCACCACTGTTGCAATACATTTTTTTTCTGCCACAACTCCTGCCTGCATATTCAGGCTACAAGCTCTACCTCACACTGCTTACTTGGAATGAGAGGCAACACAAAATACACTCATTTTTCCCAACTATGTAAGCCAATCCAAGTAAAGATCTGCAAATCATTTTTCCAATACCTATCCACTAAGCATCCATTGTAAGACAGAATCAACTATGGATGAGAAGGCATTGGATGTGGGGGATAAACCAGAGTTCTTGGAGAAATATATGTGCATATTATACACAAACAATGTCTGAGCTGGGATTAAAACCCATAGAAGTAACTATGTGACAATAGGGATATTATATAAGGTAGGCTATCTTACAGGTGTGTCTACATCCTGAAAGACATTGTACCATGTAAAGATTATTTCCAAATAAACCTTCTGACTGGACATAATGGCAACGGGAGTAGAGAAGACATGTTTGCAGCACAGCCTTATAGCCTATGTTTACTCATTTCATTAAAAAAGAGTTGATAACACATTATATGTTACCATTAAGAATGATTATAATGCTATATTTCTCCCCCTCTTATTAACAATGTTTTCTAGGCTACACTGTTCCATCCTTGAAGGATCATGGTTTCCAAATCCAAAGAGGAATATAATTCTGACCTCACCCAACTTTTGCATGATGACCAGTCACAAAACTTGGCATATGTACACCATTGTAATATGCTCTCCTATTAAACAAACCTGAAATGGAAGAGGTCTTTGTGAGAGATAATATTCATTGCCCTGCATCATATAATCATATTTTTGGAGCTTTCATTTTCTGTCTGAAACCTTTATGGCCCATAAATTACATAAACTCAGCCACGTCTGCCACTTGTCAGTGTATAGATACAAAATAGCAAGATATTTCTGGAGAGTTGCAGCTGTGTCTGAACAGCCAGTATATTCCTCAGAGATCATGTTGCTAATAAACATAATTAGTTCCCTTGAAAAAATAATTCATGTACTGCTCATAAGAGGTAGCAAGGGAGCCTACTGTGACCGCTGGAGAGCAATTCTGTAGCCATTAAGTTTATCTGGTGAATTATAAGTTAAATGAAAACATCAGTAGTGATGCATCTCACAGAAAGAGCAATACATGTGTAAGGTCCCTGTTCTCTGAGACACGGTTTTTCACCAGTTGAAGTCAGTGGAAAGCAATCATGTGATTGTGATTAAGGTATCCCTCCTAATCTTGGGCTAGGACTTTAAAGCGAAAGTGTTATTTGTTGTGATGGATCCCTCCTTAAAGGCTTGTGACATTCTGCCAGAACTGTTGTAATTTTCCTATGCTATGATGCATTACAAGGTGCACGAAGTGAAGCTAATGTTTTATATACACATATACGTACACACAGGTTTAATGATGCTGCCTCACAGATTCAGTGACTTGGGTTTGACTCTCTGTGTGAAGTTTGCATGTTCTTCCAAAAGGTGGGTGGATTTTACTCCAGGCAGTTAGGTTTTTCTCCTATATCCCATGAGACGCATATTGTAGGTTTATTGGTAATTTTATATTATCCTCTGTGACTGTGTATGTAAGAGAGCACTGAGACAGACTTGCATGAAAATGTTTAAGCACCCACACATGAATTGGCTTAAGCAGGTTTGAGAATGTTATGTTATGTTATGTTATGTTATGTTAAGCCACCACCATCTACTCAAAGTACCGTGATGTTCCAACAATGATGGATGGATTAAAAGCCAGAAGTCTGTATGACCATCAGCATCAAGTGACTCCGTGAGAACCCTAACTACAAAGAGGACTATTTAATTTATGTTAGGTAGAATGCCCAGAGGGGACTGGGCGGTCTCGTGGCCTGGAACCCCTACAAATTTTATTTTTTTCTCCAGCCTTCTGGAGTTTTTTTTTTGTTTTTTCTGTCCACCCTGGCCATCGGACCTTACTCCTTTTCTATGTTAACTAATGTTGCGTTATTTTAATTTCTTATTTTGTCTTTTATTTTTCTTTTCTTCATTATGTAAAGCACTTTGAGCTACTTTTTGTATGAAAATGTGCTATATAAATAAATGTTGTTGTTGTTGTATGTTATGTTAAAGCTGCTGGGCACTCAGAAAGCCAAGACAACAATCTCAGAATATAATGTACAAATCTAGCCACACTGGTGGCCTAATATCTTCTTTTTTTCTTTCAAATTAAATTTCCTTCTTCTTCCCCAGTTAAAGGAATACTCCACCCAAAAGTGATATTTTTTATATGTACTTACCCCACATACTGTAGTTTGCAGTAATGGCCGAGAAACTTTTTTAATCTCATGTTTTATTTTTTATAAAAAATGACAAAAAAGTTTATAATATAATGTAATGGCATCCCATTCTGTACAACAACAAACAATGTCAAAAAAGAAAAAAATCTCACATTACTAATTGTCATATCATCCACATGTCCATTATCCAGTCATATTCTCAAAACATGCAAAATACATATATATTTTGCTAAAATATTATTAACAGATGCTTCCAGAAAAAGCAGCATACACCATAAACAGGAAAATGCATTCCAATAGTTCAGTGCTGTTGAACTGAAGACCTGGATCTACCCTTCATTCATTGGTCAAGAGTCCTGTCTTCAATTCAAAAACACACTGTTATGGAAATGTGTTTGACTATTTATGAAGTAAACTGCTTTTTCTGGATGTAACTGTTAATAATGTTTCACCAAGAAATGCATATATTTTGGACGTTTTGAGCATACAGCTGGATCACTGACATATGGATTATGTGAGATGAGTAACATGCTATTTTTTTCTTTTTTTCCATGGAGGTTTTTGTATCATTTGCCATTGTGCAGCAGGGGTCACTGCCAAGTTCCATTATATTATAAACCTTTTTCTGTCATTTTGCCTGAAAGAATGAGATTTGGAATTTTTCTCTGCCATTACTAAAAACTACATGGAATTAGTAACACATAAAAAATATTATTTTTGAGTCGAGTATTCCTTTAGCACAATGGAGAATAATTATTTTAAAAAAATATTACCTTAGCAAATTAACAGAAGTAAAGTTATAAAAGTGTGATTACCCCCAAATAAACAGAGTAAGTCCATTCGCAGTTGCAGGAATATTATGCTTCTCAAAAAAAAGAAGTCCCAGAGGCTTTTTATACTCAGTCTGAGGATCATATGACCAGAACAGGCTGATGTTACCTGACTTCCCTCTTGACCTTCATGTGTGTCCTTTGGCCTCCTGCTGTCATTTACAGCTGTATTCGGTGTAACCAAAGCCTTTATCCCTCCTGCAAAAAAAGCATATTAGTACTGTGAGGCATCTGGAGTTTTCTAATTCTGGGATTATCAAAGTTTCCTGCATGCTTTGCCCAAGGACACATCAAACTGTAATGATATAGACATGCATTTTTGCATGGAGGTTTTGTGTCCAGGCAAATGTTTTATATTATTGTTGTATGTAATTTTATTACCTTAATTGTAATTGAAATATTTTACAGGACACTGAGTTCTATAAGCGATAGTTTACTTTTTAAGGATAAATTATATTTGATTATGTGTATAATTGTTTTGTATGATTTATTTTGCTTTGGCAGTAAGAAATTATCAATAAGGATATTATACATTTCTTTAGATCTCCATGACCTAGCAATGAAAAAATCAGGCTCTGAAAACAGATAAGGAATACTCTGGACAAATTGCTTTCATGCTTGTGCTGACCACATGCAGTCTTAAATATGAATTCTGCCTTCTTGGTTCAGTTTTTTTCTCCTTAATTTTGGTAACAAGCTTTTCTTAGTAAAGAAAATACAGGCTAAATTTTACATTTACAAATTAGAAAGTGTAAAACTTGTAATAACATTGGGTTTTATATCCAGATGGTTTCACTAAAAGCAGTATGTGAATAATTTTACATATTCACACTCGTGAATTAGTCTTCCGTTTCACATAATCCTACAACCTAATGTACTTTTGATCAGCCCAGTTTCAGAATGCAAAAACCGGCATGTTAAGCTGCTTGACTAAAGGAACACTGCAGCAGTCTGGAAAAGCCTCGTTTGTTTTCCTCAGTATGCAATGATGTAATTGCTCCATTCATTTTCAGCTGGGCTACAGTCTTCTCCAGGGCCGGATTTTCCTATAGGCTAACTAGGCTTCAGCCTAGGGCCTCAAGATCAAGAGGGGCCTACATTCAAATTGTTAGCAAAATTTTATTGTCTCTCATGTAATTTACAAACTTAAAAATGGAAGGTGAAAGGGCCTCATAAGTGGAATAGCCTAGGGCCTCTTTTCATATAAATCCGGCCCTGGTCTTCTCCCACTTAAATTCACACCCTCTATTAAAACTATGCAGTTGCAGGTAAGCTCTATTTATGACCAATAGACAGTGATATTGGATGGACATATGAGGCAGGTGAGAAAACCCTGTTAATATATTAAGCGTCCCCCAATTTGCTACACGGAAGTATTGTGGGGCTGGTCTAGTACAGCCTATAGGGCACTCCATGGCGGACGTCTGCACGGGACTGATTTGTTTAACCCGTGCTCGCCCACTCCCGCATACACCTGGTCTCATTTGCCCCGCTCTCGTCCGCAACCTAATGGTTTTGTCCCGCTCCCACCCACGGAAACAGATTGCTTCCATTAAGGAAAAAAAAGTGAAATATGGTTAATAAGCCTTTTTAACATACTCTTATACAAGCAGGTGGCTGAATGTTTCCCCTCTTTGGCCCAGTTGTCCTTTTCACTTTTATGCGATGATTCTGCTTCATCAATATTTAATACAGATCTTCCGATGGGACGTCAGTTGTTGCATCATTGAACGGTTTCAGAAAAGAAACCTCAGTAGTATTTGTCTGTTGGTGCGGTCAATCGGCAAATTGCTGCAGCATTGAATTCAGCACCGTCTCCACAGACTGTTTGAGTAACCTCGTAAGTTTGCCTTGTTGTCCAGGGTGTTTGGAATATTGACAGAATTGTGTTAAGAATGTGCACATGGCCACAACAGTTTAATCTGGTGTAGCCTCGCAAAGCAGTGGTAGTGTTTGCTCCTCAGTCAGTAAAGCTGTTAAGTTTTTGAAACAGTAAAGCACGAATATTTTCACCCGTTTTAATCGTGCTTGCTTCAAATGTAGTCGCAAAAAGCACCCCTGACTCAAGATTGTACCGCTCCTTAATATAATGGATGGTAGCAGATATTAAAGATGTTTTCTCAAAGTTTTCGTTCCAAATATCAATTGTGACAACACACCCATAATTGTCGTATACAATATCCTTTCTCAGTTTTTGGCCTTTTCTGCCATATGCCGCCATACAGTCATCGGGTTGGGGCAGACTCTCTTTAAACTTCAGACTTTCCAGTATTAGCTGTCATGTCAAGGTACAGCTCAAGATGAATATAGCCCTGTTGTAAAGCCCAGCGTCCTTGCAATTAAAATTTGCTCAATTATCCTGTGCTTCGCTTTTAGTTGTTAGTTGTTACTTTTGACAGGTTTGGCAAGAATGTCAGTTTATTTTACCCTTCGCTACTGCACACGGATGGCACTTTAAACCTAATGTGTCTGACTTGTGTCTATTGCACGTTAGTACATTTATCTCAGCAAGCAAACAGCACTTGGTTGCCATCACCATTGATAAAAATTGAAGATGGCTGCCATTTTACTCCCTTTTACGCAGTTTTGTAGTCTTGTGCTCTCTTTTTTTAATGATGTCTGCTGTGAATGTACAGTAAGGCTGTATCGAAGCTCTGCAATCTTGTGAATGCAGCATGCGAGACAATATATGCATTTGTCCTAACAGTTTAGGTAAATTAATTATATGAATTCATGAATTATATATACTGTATATGATACAGTACCTGCCAAACAATACAGGTGTACACACCTTTGCATCCCCGTACGACAAAATCCATGAACTTTGGATGTTGTGCCATGGTGGCAAGTTCACTTATTTGACCAGGTGAAGATCAGAGTACAGTATTACATTCGTAGGTCTGATTATATGGATGGTAACCTATATATATACAGTATGGAATGAATGCACAGGTCAGGTCAGGTTGGGGAGCATGCACTGCGTTGCCGCACCCACCACACAGCTCGGGATCCTGGTTTGTCTCACCCTCCGAAAATGACCATCTATTTGCCGCAGCCAGGTGTTAAGTGGGTGTCCTCATGGCCTGGTCCAGCAGCTCAGGTCCTCAACAATGAAGATCTTGTGAGCTGGATCACCCTCAGGGAATCACGCCACATGGCCATAGTGATCATAATGCAGGTAATGTGCCTCATTCAGGACTCCATGAGCAACCACTCATCCGACACAAAGTCAAACGAGCAGTATGGAATGAGTCCAGTCTTCGTCTCAGGTCACTGAATAGTGTCCATGTAGCTAAACAGGAAGCACTAGGGCTCTAAAGACTTGGACCTTCCACCTTTTGCAAAGACATCGGGAGCGCAACACACCCTTTTCCAGTGATCTCATGACCCCCCATGCTCTACCAATTCATCTATTGACTTCATAAGAAGAGTCACCAGAGACATGAATGTCGCTGCTGTAAGAAAACTTCTCAACAAGGTCATCATAGACAGACAGAATGCTGATGGCTGTGCCCAAGAGGTCATTAAAGGCCTGGATCTTGGTTTTTACATTCACAAGCCTAGACACTCAGATTCCTTGCTCGGTCTCTCAAGAGCCCCAATTAGACCCGCAAAGATCACAGTATCGTTGGCAAAGTCAAGATCAGTAAATTTTACTTAACCAACATTTACCCCACAGCTGCTGGATCCCACAACCCCGACTAACATCCAGTTCATGCAAGAACTGAAAAGAGTAGGAGCAAGAACACACCCCTGACAAACCCCAGAATCAACTGGGAAAAACAAAAGAGTTTCTGCCTCCACTCTGAACAGCACTCATAGTACCAGTGTCCAGGCCAGTCATAACATCCATCAACTCTGAGGGGATCCCGCAGAGCCTCAGGATATCCCACAGGGCAGCTTGATCAAATGAGTCAAAAGCTTTACGAAAATCAACAAAGGCTGCAAAGAAACTTTTTTCAGATTCAGAAGATGTAATATATTCATCTATTGATTACCAAACCCTCCTAATCCAGTTGAGGTTCATGTAGTGCTTTAGCTTATGCCAGTAGCACTGCATGATGCAGTCCCACACAAGGTACCAGTCCATTGTAGGATCACAGCAGCACAATAAATGAAACACTCATTGACTAAGGCTGGGCCAATTTCAAGTTGGCAATGAAAACACATGCTAATTTGGGACATGGAAGGTAACAGGAGTAACCTAGAGAAAATGCCATATAGAAAGACAGAAAACAGGCAAACTCCACACAAGCAGTAACCAGGTATGGCACATTTGTTTATTTTTTATTTTCTTTACTGTTTTATTGTGTTCTCCTACTATATTAATTTTTTGTACTTGTATCATGTAATTAAACATTTTTGATGAATTAAGTCATTGTTTTATTGTATGTCGATTTCAGCATAACACCATCTGGGATTTTTAATGGGTGCTGGTATATGGTTTATTGTTACTATGACTATCGTCAGTCAGGTCATCACTGATGATGGGGTATGCAGTGTCATCATAGCCTGTCATTATAAGATAATGACATGCTTCAGACTGCATCCGAGTATTTGGTTAAAAGTGCAAATGTCTATATGCAGTACTTTTGTTCCTCTATGTTTTTGCTTCTTGGATGTTTTGACTTTTTTGCTAACATTACTAACTTTCAGCTTTGCTTTTCATTTGGTCATTTCCTGATCATTTCTGAACTGTCCTTTTGAAGACAAACATCTGTTTTTTCCCTCTATGGAACTTTATCAACAGTTTCAGGATGCTTGTTTCTAAACAACTTAGCTAAGTGATTGTTTTAAACAATCATAACAGCTCTGGCATCTAAATCAGCTACATGTAAATGTGGCTGTGTGCAAGTTAATCCTGCAATGGCATGATGCCAGGATGGTTTGCAAAACATTAATGGATAAGTTAAGAAAGCTTTAAAATTTTCTTGACTAATGTAAGGTGCAAATCAGGGAGAAAAGAAATAAAGAAAAGTTGCGGTACCAAGTAGGCCTCCCTGTTTACTGCCAAAATCCAAAACACAGAACAAAAAATTAGCATGCGATGGTATAACAGAAATAAAGTGTAACAAATGCCTTATTAGCCTAGGTGGCTTCTCAAAACCTTTGGTTATCTCAAGCAGGTCTAGGTTAGGGGGCTCTATCATGTGGGACTGCATTCATCAGACTGAGATGCCTTCTTCCTAACAGCCTCAAATTTTTGTTGTCCCAGCTGGAAGAGGCGTGGTTTATCTGAACAGAGGTGTGGCTTAGGTGTCCTTACTGGCGACTTTTCTGAGCTATGTAGGAGAAAAGAGATGAAATTGTTCGTTTTGGGGCCCCTCTTGACCCGCTGGGGTATTGCATACCTTGTCTGAGCCTAGAAGGTGATCCTCAGGCGCCCATGCATGGTACTATTGAATATTTACTTAATTGGATATTTTGCACCTTTCCAACCTTAAGCTCTAAACAATGTGTACTTCAAGTGAACTGTCATGTTGCTCGATATGTTGTGTCTAAAGCTACAAGGATAGAATTTGGCCATGACCCCTGAATTGGATTAAGTAAGGTCAAAAATGTTGTGTTATGTAATTTTTGTTGTATTTTATTTTTTACAATAAGGCATATAATATCCTTGTTCATTCATTTATCACATCCATTGTTTCAGTACAGGGTTGTGAGATTGTTCTTTCTATCTTAGTCATTTTTCTTTGTTTGTTCTAATGCCTGCAACATAATACTTTTTACATATTTCATCTGCTTTGTGTTAATTTCCGCTCTTTTCAACTGCTCTCTACATTGGTCATTTTTCTGTTTAATGGTAGCAGATGTAAGATAATTATGGGGTGACTCCTGTCACATGTACAGTGTACAGCAGAGTTCTTACCAGAATGTGCTAATCAGCATGCCACAGTAATTAGAAGATGACATTAAGTGCTTAATGTCAGAATTCTAACACAATTCCTTAATGACTGTTTACAAAAACAAAATTTTAAGTGAGTAATATGAGCTGTTAAACAATAATGAATGAAAAAATGCATTATGTATGAAAAATAATGTGCAGTTTTAAAAAGGAAATGTTTAACATTTCTTTAGTCTTCTTTATTTGTCATTCTTCATAGGTATATCAGAATTCAAGCTTTTGAATTCCCTGCTCTTCAATATGTCACATAAGAACAACAACATTTATTTATATAGCACATTTTCATACAAAAGTAGCTCAAAGTACTTAAAAATGTGCATAAAAAGCAGTGAAGCAAATATCAGCATGAACACCATTTACAATATTTATTATAATATCAGATTGAACAGTAAAGAACTACACAGAGAATGACACCATTGGAACAAGTTGTAACAAGTAAAAATCTTTCAGGCTCTCAAAGCTTGTCAGCACTATTTGTGTAATTTCTCTGATATGATATCAAGTAAACTTTTCAAGGCCTTTAAAGTTCTGTTATCTACCACACCACTTGATAACTTATTTTGTGCTTCTTTCGTTGAAAGAAAGCCTTTATATTGTTTGGTGGAATTTGCCCTTAAAAGTTTTCCTTTTTGTGTCATCATGTTCTTGCTGTGGAACTAATTTTAAAACAACAGCTAGGATGCACCCTGCTAATTCCCCACAAATCTGAACACTTCAATCACGTCACCTCTAAATCACTGCTTTCTTAGACTGAATAGGTTTAAATAAGTTCCCTGCAGTCCTGGAATTCATCCAGTCTCTCTTCTGTGGGCTTTCTGCTACGGGTTTATTTAGACAGACAGACAGACAGACAGACAGACAGACAGACAGACAGACAGACAGACAGACAGACAGACAGATAGATAGATAGATAGATAGATAGATAGATAGATAGATAGATAGATAGATAGATAGATAGATAGATAGATAGATAGATTTTCATTTATCCCAACTGGGAAATTGAACTTTAAAAAGCTGGATGAATGAATAAATGAATGAATATAACAAACAACAACACCCCATACACACACACACACACACATACGCACATGCACACACACACACAGGCGAATTACTAAAAAAGAAAGGACAACTTTTTGACTTTGCCAAAGTGGATAAAGGTAATGAAGAGCTCTCTGTCATTCCTAGGTGCTTCTCATAAATGTTTACACCTCTCATTGTTTGCTCAAATGTAACAATTTCTATCTCCTATGTGTAATACTTTGCAATCTCCTATGTTAAATTTCATTCATCACAAAAGCCTGAAATTTGTTCAGGTTCAGCTTTAACTATTCAGTTTGTGGTACAGTGGTACTGCCTTCCAGTAAGGAAACTGAGGTACACATCAGGGGTCTTCCCTGTGTGGAGTTTGCATGTTTTCCCCATGTTCACATAGATTTCCTCCGGGTGCTCAAGTTCCTCCCATAGTCCAAAGACAGGCAGGTTAGGTGGCAAAGCTAAATTAGCCCCAGTGTATGTGTGATGTGTGCACCTGTCCAATATATATTATCTTATATATTTTATCTTAAAATAGTTTTTTTTCCTAAGCTTTCAACAACCTACCAGGTGTCAAGGAAAATGATTAAATATACAGGAATCAAAGGCAATATATAGCAAATGAAGGGGTGGATCAGTAAGGTGGGGTTCGGAGGGTGATGGTCATAAATTCTTATATTATTTTGGTGTCCTTCTTTTTAAGCCTACATATGCTGGGTTCGTGGCCAAATGTCTGTTAATGGTGTTTACATTTGAGATCCATGATTCAGCCGCCTCTCTAGCACTTTTGGTATTAGCCTTGAATTTTACTTGCACCTTGTCCCAGTTAAACATGTGTCTGGTTGAACGTATATGTGCATATATCAGAGACCATGGGTTCTTCCTTCTGACAGTGCTATGATGTTATTGTATTGCGTGTTGTGAGTGTTTTAGATGTTTGTTCCCACATGTACAGCAGTGATATTTTCATATCGAAAACGAGAACTAGAACTAAAAATATTGTTTTTCATTTTACAAGAACGAGAACTGAAATAAAGACAAACAGAGAATCTAAAACTAAATAAAAATTAGTGATATGTGAACGAACTAAAACAGGAACAAAAACTGAGTAAAAATGAAAAAAAAGCAATAGCATTTTCGTTCAGTTGTTCAGAGGGGTTGCTTGTAGGTCGCCCTGAGCCTTCAGTTACATTGCGCTGTTCACTATGCAGAGATCTTGTAACTTGGGCTTACTATAGTCACGTGGCACATCTTCTGTAAAGGACCGTTGTTTGTTTGTTGAGCACATTTGGCTCATCAGGTTGGAGCAGTAAGCACGTGTGGTTGACGATGGTGAGTTTTGTAGTAATGTGTAACGTGTGAAAATACTTTAATTACAGCGCAGATGATAATAAAAGCAACTATAGCGTGCAAGAAGAAGAAAACAGTCTCAGAGTTTCAGTGCAGGACCAGCTGGATCAGTACTTAGTGGAAGTCCAGCACTTCCCTGGCACCATGACTGCACATCAGGGCAACAGAGTGAAGCTGCAGACCGCAATATCTCTGACGTAAAAAAAAAACTAATAATGATAACATAAAACAAATGTGTCCACTGGTCTGTGCTATAAATTTTTTTTCTGTATGATTCCAATAACTTTGATAATTTTTATTGTCAAAATTGCTGAATTGGTGCATTTCCTGTTCAAATACAGGGGAGAAATGTGAGATGCGGCACCTTCGAGCCTCACCTCACCTTGGACTGCACTCTCCCTCACACACTGGGTTGATGCATGCAATTGGTGCGTGTTTGTTGCTGTCTCTCTGTATGTCGCCAATATAATGTTTGCAGACACATTTATTATATACCCTGACATTCCACAGTCTGGCTATCTTTAATGAATGTGTGTGACATATCTAGTCTTGCTTGATCGGCCATAAAACCGCAGTGAAAAGGCACAAGGCGAGGCAGATGGTACCGTGCTGCATTGTAAGGGGTGCATGTGAGCCCAACAGGTTCTTGCTGCTGCTGTTCTTCTACGTAGTGGCTCTAGGCGTCAATAGGTTAGCAATATCAGAAAGTCAAGAGACTTGAGACTGGAGAAGGACAGGCTCATGGAATCCATTTACAAATAAAGGTAAGACCATAAACTGTTTTCAGTTTTATAAAAAGAGGGATCAGACTAAGAAAAAAATCCAATAATTAAAAATTCAATTTTGACTTTAAAATATTCTTTAGGTTTTCTTGTTATCCTTTTGTTGAACAGTCTGTGTTAAAATTGCTTAAAGCATCAGAATTAAAAGCTTTTAAAAACAACTAAATATTTCAATTAAGGTCAAAATTGAAATCTGTGTTTTTTGTTCACCGCTCTGTACTTTCATTTGTATTGAATGAGTATTAATTGAGGAATTGCAACGACAAATTTAGAACACATGGAGTGTGTAGAACAAATGCGCTCTCTCCGCTCTCTCTCTCGCCACTACCGTTCTATGTACCTCACCTATCTGTGTGTAAAGAATGCTGATGAGATATAAAACATAAACAGTAGTCAATGTGCATGCTTCCAGCTGAATAGTGAATAAGCTACTCTTTTGGGTTCATATATTTGTAAATCTGACTCTGAAGGAGTTAGTGCTCACCAGCTTCAGTACTGGCAGCAGAAATCGCCAACATACAGTCTGCTAGCTCCAGGACCTTGTCTGTGCATGCATTACAGGTGTTAGTCGAGCGAATATTTTCACTGTGTGACTATGTGTGCAACGAACGTTGTTACAACATTAAGAAATCTCACGAAATGCATGCTTGTTTAAAGCTTAACTGCAACGTGTTTGCACAGACTAGTTTCTTGTGTTGAAACATTTGATCTTGTTGACTACACTCGTTAGGCAACTTAATCTGTTTAATCATTGATAGTCAAGATGTGTTTAACGGCATTATGAACTGTGAGTGTATTTTGTTGACTGAAACATAACTTGCATTGAAATATGTGTAGGCCAGCATTTGTGGTCTTGCAACAGAAAAAAAAAAATTTAAATTGTACTAATATTATGTAAAAAGACCAGAACTAAATAAAATAAAAACTAAAATTTTAAACACAGAACTAAATAGAAATAAAAAATTTTGACTTCACTGAAAACTAGAACGAAATAAAAAATAAAAATTTATTTTATAAAATAAAATAAAAACTAAAACTATAATTAATATCAGAACTGAAATATCACTGAGTTGGGCACACCTTGCATGGTATAATGTATACTGCGTTCCATGTCTCTGATGCAGATTTCTTGGTGTTGGCATTAAAAAGAACAGTCCACTGAGTGTTTGTAGGTTTATGGGCTATTTTAATGGCTGATTTGGAAAGGATGTGCGCTGTACTGTGATGAGGAAGGGTGTACCAAGTAGGACATGAGATCAAGTTAGAGTCGATTGTTTGTTGAGGTCTGTGGCACCTCCTATGTAACCATTGTTTGATAAACTTCTTGGGGTAGTTGTTTGATATGAAAAGATAGAAAAGATAACGTCTTACATTCTTTTTAGTATTCATTGTATTACAGTGGGTGTGAATCTTTCTGAACAGAGTCTTAACATAATTCCGTTTATGCGATGAGAAGTGATTGCTAGAAAAGTGTAATATTTTGTCCTAATTAAGGTGGCATCATTACCTCTTTTAATGGAGGAAATTAATGTGTCGGTTCATTTCGTTTTTCATAGTGAACTGAATTGCAGGGAATATTGAACTGATGTGGCTGTGGAATTCATTCAGCTGGGTGCTTTTTAATATGACGAATGTGTCGTCAACATAGCAAATCCATAGCAAAGCCATGCTTTCAAATCATTGCATAACCAGTTCAGCTAAGAGACCTGATAATGGAGATGCCATTGGTATGCCCTCTTTCTGTATGTAGTATTTTGAATTAAAATAGAAGTGAGTTTTCTGGCAAAGTGATATTAAATGCATTTTGTCCTTCAAAGTCAGCTTCATTAGTGTCGTTATGTTGGGGTCATTGTTTAGTTTTGTCATTAAAGTCTCTTTAGCCAGATGGAATCATGGTGTACAGTATAGCAACACGACTTCAAACGGAACATGATTTCTTCTTCAGCGATGGATACATTCTTAAGCCATTGTAATGCCTGTTTCGGTGCTATTAACAGAATAATCCGAATTATATGTTAAACGTTTGAGCAAAGACTTTATGACCAACACCCTCCAAACCCCACCTTATTGATCCACCCCTCCTTGCACCCCCCACCCCTTCATTTGCTATATATTGCCTTTGATTTCTATATATCTAATCATTTTCCTCTCATGATGACACCTGGTGGGTTGTCAAAAGCTTAGGAATAAAAAACTGTTTTAATATATGTGAATCATTTTCACCCTTTTGTGGATTACTAGCTACACATATGCAAACTGTATTACAGACCTTCGTTTCCACACATATATATATCCTGTCCCTAGCACTGATCCCACCAAATTCAAAGAAAAGTTCCTTATACTATACCTGTTGGATCATCTGTTTAAACCAATGACTTACCCATCTACACACTACATTCTGAATTTCCACTTCTTCTAGTTTGATGCCTGCAGTCTCTTTTCAAAAGTGTTCTAAAAATAAAGATAAATAATGTCATATGTACCTCTCTGGTTGCTTGCTTTTAATGCATCTTCATAGATCTACCTGTCTTCAGGGAATTTTTGCAATTGTGTAAAAAAAGTGAAAGACCACATTGAAATGCCACAAGTACTCAGTACTTAGTTGAAGCACCTTTGGTGGCAAATACGGCTTGGAGTCTTCTTGGGTATGATGCAAAATTATGGGGATTTTTTCTGGCATTCCAGATTTTCTCAAGCTTAGTCAGACCATCAGTGGACAATAATATTTCACCCAGTCTGAGATCCAAAGAATCCTGGAGCAGATTTTCATTAAGGATATCTCTGCCTTTTCCTCTGTTCACCTTTCCCTCAGCCCTGTCTAGTCTCCCAGGCCCTGCCACTGAAAAACAATCTCACAGCTTGCTTCACTGTTGGTATGGTATTGCAACATGTGATGAGCAGTGCCTAGTTTACTCCAGACATCACAGTAATCTTGGTTTCATCAGGCCAAAGAATTTTATATCTCACAGTCTGAGAGTCTTATGGGTGCCTTTTTGCAGGCTTTAATGAGTTTTACTGAGGAGAGGCTTTTCTCTGGTCACTCTATCATAAAGCCCAGATTGGTGGAGTGTTATAGTGATTGTTGTTCTTTTGTTTTTTCCCCTCTCAATGCACATTTTCTGAAGTTCAGTCATAGTGACTTTTGAGTTCTTGGACACCTGTCTTCCCGAGGCCCTTCGCCCAAGATTGTTCAATTTGGCCTGCTGGCCAGCTCTAGGAAGAGTTGTGGTGTTCAAACTGTTTCCATTTAGGAACTATGAAGGGATCTGTTCTCTTGGGAACCCTCAATGTTACAAGATTTTTTCATGACCTTCCTTATAAGCAGGCAGTAACTTTGACCTCATGGCTTTGTTCTTTTTTGCTATAATGCAAATGCGATGAGACCTTCTACAGAAGGTGCCTTTCTTAATCATGTTCATTCAATTGACTGTAGGTGTACTCCAAACAAGTTGTGGAAACATCTCAATGATAACCAACAGGATGAAACATTTTAAGTGTTCCAGCAAAGGGTCCAATACATGTATCAATGGGATATTTCAGTTTATTAAGTTTAATAAATTTGCAAGAAGTTCTAAAATCCTGTTTTTGCTTTTTGAATCCATTGTATGTGTGGGGATCTATTCCTGTAGATTAATTAAATTAATTCATGCAATTAAAATAAAATTCTTCTTAAATAATTAGTTTATATTGAACTGAATCACTGCTTGAGCAGAGAATATTTAGGATGACATTTTAGTAATTGTGACTTTCTGGATCAATGCTACACATCAGCTGCTACTGTATTTACAGATGGCAACCAGCTGTCCAGAAAAGAGTAAATCTGGTAAATCCCAAGCTGTAACTGTAGAATGGTGTCTGATCATCTACTTTTTAATACAAGTATACCGTAATTTCATAATAGGTTACCTGAAACTGCTACACAATTTATAACAGTTCAGAATACAACATCCAGGACCATTTATCATCCACATCCCAACTACAAAAGTACTATATCATTCTGAATCTCTACTTGGCTCTTTATGTGAGTTTGAGTGTGCAAAAGTTCACCCAGTTACCTTGTGCTTGTGCCATTACAGCAAACTGCAGTCACTTATGACATTATAATGGCAAATGGGAATTCAGAAAAGGAAGAGATGAACCATCATATACAATATATGCCACAACAGAATCTCAATATATAAAGTTACACTTTGGGACAATGGAACCTACCAGCAAAACTGGCAGAAAACAAAACTATGTTGATAGAAAGTTTAACAAAAAACAAACCTCTGCAGGATCCCAGTTCATAATGGTTATGTTGACCTTACTCAGCTAGATGTCCAGGCCCTCTCTGATTGGTTTAAAAAACAGCCAGAAAAATGTTCATGACTGAGGTGCTGGTTTATGAGGGGAAATGGTCTAATGATTAGATCAAAAAATGGTCGCACTAATTTTCCGTTTTGCTTTAAAGACGTACACTAAAGTATGGCATCATCAGTTGACTGAAAGTAATAATTGTGTGAGAACTTCTATGAGATTGAGAACATATGGACATTTTAACAGAAGGAAATCATTCTGATAAACAAAACAGACAATAATTCCATAAAAAGAAATTCAGTATGAGCACCTAAGTTAAAGATAGATTAATGTGTCTCTTACCTTACACTGCATATGTAAAGGTAAGGAGCATATGTACACCCTCTTCATACATAGAGTAATCATTAACAGAATTTTCAGTACTAACTGATAGATCAGATAGCATGTTGAACCCTTAAAAAGTGCTTTGAACTTGAGAAAGGTGCTGTATAAAATGCATTATTATTATAATTATTATTTAAATTTGAGCATATAGATGACACATGTTTTTATCATTCCATTTTCATTGCATTCATCTTCCTGTAGGTAGATACATTGCTGCTAGAGACCACAATCATATACACTTTTTTCTATGACCAGAGACTGGCAGAATTCAGGATTATGATCAAAGCTGTGCTATTCTCTAATTATCCTATAGTCCATAAGCAAATACACCAGCATGCCTGTCTATATGGCTTGTCATACTTCACCCTCCACCATACCTATCATCACATCCTTCAATTTTCATTTTCTGGCATCCACAACTATTCTTATATCACCTGAGCCTGATTCAGTCTTAATACATATGCAGACAAATAAGACATCTCAACGGGGTAATAGCTATGAGGAAACACTGAAAGATCTGAATCTTTTCAGCTTAGACAAATTGACATCAAGAGATTTTGAAGGGAGTTGGAAGTCTGTCAGATATTACTCCAGGTGAAGACGGTGGTCTTTCAAAGCTCTGCCATCATTTTCTTCATTTGCCTCTAGTGTTTTTTTGGTATTTTGTGATTTAGACTTTGATTTGGTTTTTGACTTCAGATTTTTTGCATATCCTTTGGTTTTAAATAGCCAAAGGTAGCTGATTAATCAATACTGAACATCTCTGAACTCGGTGAGTTCCTATTTCTTTATCACAAATACATATAAAAAATAAGCAGTGAAATATAAGATTGACAGGATGGCAGCCTATATCATTCCAAAACTATAAGCATTATTGCACTTACAACAGCCTAAGGTTAATGGAATTTCAAAGATATGTGACGAGCAGCCAAGGTAGCTGGAGAGATGAAACATATTTGCCAGTTAGCGGACAAGGTTGCTGAGCTGGCAAATGGTATCTGTCTGCTTGTACGAAAGGTTGCTAACAATATACAATCATTCTCCCTCTCTCTATATTTACAAGTGTTAGTCAGCATATACAGTCATATGAAAAAGTTTGGGAACCCCTTTTAATTCTTTGGATTTTTGTTTATCATTGGCTGAGCTTTCAAAGTAGCAACTTCCTTTTAATATATGACATGCCTTATGGAAACAGTAGTATTTCAGCAGAGACATTAAGTTTATTGGATTAACAGAAATATGCAGTATGCATCATAGCAAAATTAGACAGGTGCATAAATTTGGGCACCCCAACAGAGATATTACATCAATACTTAGTTGAGCCTCTTTTTGCAAATATAACAGCCTCTAGACACCTCCTATAGCCTTTGACGAGTGTCTGGATTCTGAATGGAGGTATTTTTGACCATTCTTCCATACAAAATCTCTCCAGTTCAATTAAATTTGATGTCTACTGAGCATGGACAGCCTGCTTCAAATCATCCCATAGATTTTCGATGATATTCAAGTCAGGGGACTGAGACGGCCATTCCAGAACATTGTACTTCTCCCTCTGCATGAATGCCTTTGTAGATTTTGAACTGCTTTTTGGGTCATTGTCTTGTTGGAATATCCCACCCCTGCATAACTTCAACTTTGTGACTGATGCTTGAACATTATCCTGAAGAATTTGTTGATATTGGGTTGAATTCATCCGACCCTCGACTTTAACAAGGGCCCCAGTCCCTGAACTAGCCACACAGCCCCACAGCATGATGGAACCTCCACCAAATTTGACAGTAGGTAGCAGGTGTTTTTCTTGGAATGCGGTGTTCTTCTTCCGCCATGCAAAGCGCTTTTTGTTATGACCAAATAACTCAATTTTTGTCTCATCAGTCCAAAGCACTTTGTTCCAAAATGAATCTGACTTGTCTAAATGAGTATTTGCATACAACAAGTGACTCTGTTTGTGTCGTGAATGCAGAAAGGGCTTCTTTCTCATCACCCTGCCATACAGATGTTCTTTGTGCAAATTGCGCTGAATTGTAGAACGATGTACAGATACACCATCTGCAGCAAGATGTTCTTGCAGGTCTTTGGAGGTGATCTGTAGGTTGTCTGTAACCATTCTCACAATCCTGCGCATTTGCCGCTCCTGTATTTTTCTTGGCCTGCCAGACCTGGGTTTAACAGCAACTGTGCCTGTGGCCTTCCATTTCCTGATTACACTCCTTATAGTTGAAACTGACAGTTTAAACCTCTGAGATAGCTTTTTGTAGCCTTCCCCTAAACCATGATACTGAACAAGCTTTGTTTTAAAGATCTTTTGAGAGTTGCTTTTAGGATCCCATGCTGTCACTCTTCAGAGGAGAGTCAAAGGGAAGCACAATTTGCAATTGACCACCTTAAATACCTTTTCTCATGATTGGACAAACCTGTCTATGAAGTTCAAGGCTTAACGAGCTAATCCAACCAATTTGGTGTTGCAAGTAATCCGTATTGAGCAGTTACATGCATTCAAATCAGCAAAATTACAAGTGGACCCAAATTTTTGCACAGCCAGTTTTTCACATTTGATTTAATTTCATACAACTAAATACTGCTTCACTGAAAATCTTTGTTCGGAAAACACCTCAGTACTCAGATGTTCCTAGGAAATGAAAGACAGACCACTGTTATCTTTTTTGTTGAAAGTGGAGTAAATTATTATGCAGGCTGAGAGGGGTTCCCAAACTTTTTCATATGACTGTAACTTCTCAAAACTTGATTGGTTACATTAATAACAACATATTGTCCAAACAATATAAAATACACAACAACAGCATTGTGAGAAATGGAACTCATGAAAGGATTGACATGCTCATCACACATCTGCCTTTACCTAAGGGTCTGCCTCATTATCGCCCAAAGTAGACACATAATTGTTGAAACCCCCTTAAAAACACTACAAGAAAATCTTAACTATTCTATGGGCTTCCTTCAGTTGTTTCTATATAGAAGGAAACAATACATGAAAAGAAAATTAAATTTTCTTAGTGTCATATGTTTGTGTCTTAAAAGCTGTACTGAAGACACTGGGTGTTGTGATTCAGGAAAAAAACCTAAAAATTCCAGAATTCTTTGAAAAGACTCACACTTTTAAAATTCCAACAGTCCTGAGGCCAACACTTAAAGGAGAGCATAACTGTCACAAACCCCTGCAGGAAACAAACTGTCTTTTTTTAAATATAGTTAATTCAATAAAGAAAGCACTATGCACACATTCAAAGAATAATACTCAAAGTCCCAAAAACAAAAGAAAACTCAAAAAATTCCAAAAACTACAATGAGACCAAAGTTAAATAGTAAGTGCTGCCTTCTAAATAGGCAACCAAAAAAAGAACAAAACAAAATTGACATACAGAATCAATAAACTGGTAAACAGACACATAAGTAAAAAAAAAAAAAAAAAAAAAGGATGATACAAAGTCAACTTTAATAGCTTAAATGTCAGGAGCCCCTATTTGTTGTGAATGAGGTTTATTATTACATTTTTACACACTCTTTCTTTGTTATGTTTATGAGGCTGAGTACTTTTTTCAGGGATACCTGGAGTCCTAAATTCCAAATCATTTTGTTGCTGTGAATTTTTAATAGTTTTCACCACCATTGTGGCTATTCTGCCATTATGACAGGAGACGTTTCCTCAGAGGTCATAAGCTGCCAGTAATGATGCAACAGGTTAAAAGGTTGCCATTTCAGGCACTTTCTCATCTGAGTTCGTGGACTCCAAAGGCCTTTTTCATGATCAGTCTTTTGATTTAAAACAAAATCAACACTTTCTCTAAACTTTTTGTTCTCACGTTGTGCCTGAATTTTGGACTAAGATTTTTGATTCTCGTTTTTGGTCTTTGTTTGGTGTGCCAGTCTTCTTGGTTTTCACTCCTATTTCTGATTTTGACTATATCCTTTCTCTTTTTCTCCTTAAAAAAACCTTCTTGGCTAGTTTGCTAGCATAATACTATCACCTTGGGTTCAAAATACAGATTTCAGACAAAAAGGAAATACAATGATTAAAAACAAGGAAACTGTTAATGAGAAATGATTAAATTCAAAAAGAAAGAAATCAACAAAAACGTTACCATTAACAAATGTAAAAAAATAATTCACACAGAACAACAAAATATAAACACAAAAATTAAAGAAACTAAAGCCATAGATGAAACTGTGGCAAAACCATGATTCTGGGCTAGGATTTATCCATTTTAGTATGACTGCTGTTCCTAAAATGAACATTCCCAGGCACAGAGTACCCTGACACCCACAACCACTGGATTAAGTGGGTTTGAGAATCTTCTTCTTCTCAAGTTCTTAAACCAATATTTACTGTATATGCCTTTCCAGTGGCGAGTGCAGGCTATAACTCGATCCATGGCCTTGGTGATGTCCTCCATGGTGCATTTTTTGTCCTGGTGGGGGCAGCTCAGCAGATGTTCCATGGTCTGCCTTTCCCTGCAGTCACATAGATCGCTGTCCTTGAAGTATCCCCACTTGGTCATGTTGGCTTTGGATCTGCCACTCCTAGTATGTAGGCAGTTAAGGTTTTTCTATGTTGTCCAGTCCAAGTCACTGCCAGCGGGAAGATATTCTCCCACTTCGAGGCTAGAGATGTTAATTGAAGTGTTTAGCAACTTTGGAATGGCTGTACAGTGGGTGTCTGGGATGATGTATAGCTTTCTGTTTGCCTCCCATTGGTGCAGATGAAAGGCAGTAGCTTGTGTTTTGGTTGGATTTGCTCTCATATAGTTATTGTTGTAAAAGATTGAGAGGTTCCATAGGGTAGATGTAAGGACTTTCTCCTGTGCTGTGATGCATTAGTCAACAGCATATAAGAAGTGTCTGCATTTAGGGTGGATGGGTTGATCATTCATGTAAATGTTGAAAAGGGTCAGTGCTAGCACACGTTCCTGTGGAAGGCAATTTTACAGTAGGGATTAGATGACTTTCACTTTAGGTGGTAGTCATGTTTCAGGTCATAGATCTTAGAGAGGAGTAACCTATGATTCTCAGTACTGTATGCAGATGAGAAGTGTACAAAGACTGCACCTGCGATTTTTCATTTTTCAAAGCCATCTTCTTTGTGCTGTGTGAGATTGAGTATATGTCCCATGCATGATTTGCAAGGGCAGAAGCCAGATTACTCTAGGATTAGGTGTTCTTCAATTGTGGGGACAGATGGTTGAGGATAAGACATTCATAGAGTTTGTAGAGGTAGCAAAGGAGTGATACTGGTCTGAAGTTTTTGGTGTCTGAGGCATCTTTGCCTGGTTTTAGGAGGGAAATGATGTATGCCTGCTGCCATAAGGGATATTGGATGAGGTACAGCTATCTTGAACAGCTCGAATATTCACTCTCTTTTCATCAGTCCAAAGTCCTTTCTGTTTTGAAGAAATACCATCCATTCCCTCTGCTTTGCCAGTTTTCAAGTTGTTAATGCCAGTGTTGAGTTCTTCCATGGTGGCAGTGGTATTGAAGCAGTTGTTTTCTTTGTCAGGTTTTTGTTTGATCTGCACCTTAGGAATTGGCTTGCAGCCTGGTTCTCTGTGACATTATAATGTTAAGCATAGCTTGCTGATTGTGAGCCATTCCTTCCTGATGCTATGGGTCATTCCACATTTTCAGTCATGTTTTGCCATGACTTATGTCTTTCTTTCTGTATCTTCAATGCCAATTCTGATCCAGCTGCAATTCTGTTATCCAAGAATTGTCTTGGAACATCTGTTGGTACTTCTGGTACTCATCTACCATCTCATCAGAGAATCGTAATACATAGCTGGTTCTGCATCCTTTTGGTATGTTCCTTCTGGATGCAATACATACTGCATCTATAAATAGGTTGTAGTTGCTCTATGACAGTTCGATGTTTGACACTCTTTTGTCCTGGTACTCTGAAAATCCTGTCCAGTCTGCTTTTTTGAAGATGAAACAGTTGCAGAATGGGACCATGTTTGGTGTGACTGCTGATGATACCTGTGCTTTGTGTGTGGTATGGGCTGCAGCATGTATTTGCTGCAGTAGTCAGCTTGTTCATAAGCTTGTTGCTTATGAAGGCTAGGTCTGGGTTATACCCTCGTTTCTATCTAGAACTGTTGAAGAATTTCTGGAGCTTTGGGTAGTGGATTAGGCTGTGGTGGTTTGCGTCACTCCATGTCTCAACCAGTTGGCTATTTTCATCTGTTTTGTCATAGTCACAGTGGACATGGTGGTTGTTGAAGTCACCAATGATGATGTGAGTCTTGTTCCAGTCAAAGTTAAGTGGTTTAATGGACAGTTTATAGACTAACGTGATAGAAATGTTGTCCAATTCCAATGTCAGGATTTCAATGTTGTTGACTTGAGACATGTTGGTCATCTTGACAATGAGATCAGTCCTCATGAAGATGGTGTTGCCATATTTTTCATGTTGCCATTCAATAATTATCTTCATGCCAGGGATCCGTGGGCTGTTGTTTGTTTGGCTCCGGTGTGTCTCTTCCAGCAGAACACATGACAGTTGTAGTAGATTTTTGCCTGTGTAGATCTGTGTAGATTTTTGCCATGATGTCTTATTTGGCTCCTGTAAGCCCTTCGATGTTAGCAAAAATTATAGTCAGTGCTAGCCCTGGAAACTTCCCCTTGGGGTATGCTGATGCACTCTGTTGGTAGGCATAACAATGTTTGGTTGTGTAATAGGATTCACAGATTAGAATCTGACAAGGGCCATAGCGAGAATGCTCCTACTGTGGCCTACTGTGGTTTAAGAATATTATTCATTTGATTTTTGTTAGGTTTTTAATTTAACCTTTGCCTGCTTATTTGACTTTGCCTCCAAAATGCACCCTTCTTTTCTAAAGCAACTGCAACTTTATTTTTTCAAGTCGGTTATCTTGCAAAAATCAATAAATGTTTACCAAAGTATCTACCTCCTCACTAAAATCTGATCTGTTTGCCCAATCTATGAATGGATTGCTGCTTAACTGGGACATAACCAAAGATACACAATGTAGCATGGAGATCTGACAAAGCTGACTGCATATAGGCTAGTGTGACCTCCGTACCTTAATACCCGGCAACAGTAATAAAGAATGCTAATTCATCTTTATGATCAGTTTCTACCAATTTTGCCAAACATTTGATTACAAATCTCCTTCTTTCACAGCAGTTAACATTTTGAATATAAATTTTAATTGCATTATAAAATTCTTATGCAATGGTAATTCATTTTCAAATTCAGCCATATTTTCACTCAGATATTTCTCATTGCCTCTTTCAAATGTCTTTTGTATCCTGCAAGAATTTACTCCATTAATCTTTAAGCCTCAATCAATATTAAACACATTAATGCAAATTTTTTGTTATAGTATTATAATTATAATTACCTGTTACAGGGCTCTGAGGATGTTCTCAGTAACACTATTCAAAAAAATGTAAATGGAATTGATTGTTTTTTTAAAGTAATTACTCTGATATCCTTTGTCACCTGGACATTGACTTTTCTCCATTAGCTGGTAGAATTTGTTGTGTCTTCTAGTAATTCTAACTGTATAAGTGGGCATTGAAACAGGTTACAATAAAAAAAAAATTAAATACATGGAAAATATAATTGCCAAACTGATAAAATAACAATAAGAATGTAAAATACATTTAAAAGCAAAGGAGAAAGTCTAGTCCATGAAGTTAATTTAATTAGCTAGTAATCAAGATGTCCCAATATGTCATCCACACATTTTTAGAGTGTCAGCTGGGTCTCCACTGTTTTACTTAAATTGTTTCTGTATGTCATATACCATTTAAGTAAAATAATTCTGCTGGATAAATTTCACCAATGCATTTGATAGTTTTGAAAGTTTAGATTCGGTACTCATTACACAGTTGAAGTTCAGCACCCTTATCCTGCCAGACTGAATGTATCATTTATTTCAGAAATGTATTTAATTGCTCTTTTCAGCATTCTGTGCTGCTATGTCTAGGTGAACATAATTGTTCATTATGAAATTTTAGCATAAATGACCTTGATTTCTTTTCTATAGGGTAGCACAGTGGTTAGTGAAGCTGCTTTGTGGATCCAGTGTCCTGGTAGATGTGTGTGCCATTTGTACATTTTCACTGTGATTGAGTTGGTTTTCTTCCCACGTCACCAAATATATTCAAGTTAGATTAATTAGCAACTCTAAACTGGTATGTTTGTGCATGCGACTGGGCACTGCATTGGACTGGTTCTAAGTCTGGAACTGTTTCCTAACTTGTGCAAGGTGCTGCTAGAATTGGCTTTGGTCCCCTGAAACTTTAAATTAGATTAACTGGGTTTGGGAGTAGCCTTCTGCCTGACTGAACAGATTAAAAATGTAGTATTAAGAGATGAATATAGCTCCTTAACCTATTTTAGATATTTATTTATGTTTTTGAGGATATTCATTAAACATTGTTGAGCTATACCAAGCTCATGTGAGGAGATATCATGTGAGAAGATTCAAGCACATGCATATTACAAGTATCATATAGAGCATTACAGCATTATTCACTAGCATTGACCCACCCAGCTACAAAGGTTCACTGTTTGTGGCATGACACATTTGTCAGATGCTGTTTACTATTCATACATAATGATAGTCAAGCACATTATTCAGTGGCATTGTCACTCACAGAACACATCTTGAAGAGCCACACCTAAGATCTCTCCAGTCATTTGGTACTCTTCCAAATGGCTGTTAAGCCTGCACCAAATCACAGTTCATATGACAGTGCCAGTGGTGTTTTAATGCAGTAGTGACTAATAAGATTTTTGTTTCAAGGATATTGTCAAATATTTAAAGGACAATACTTGAAGGTGGCATTGTGTTACAGTCCATAGATTTGCTGTCTCACAACACCACAGGTCTGCATGTTCTTTGTCTGCACATGTTACCTATATCTGCTAAGTCTTTAAGGAATTCAATTTGGTCAATTTATCTTCAGGACCATCCCAATGTGACGTGTGTGGCTGTGGTAATGTGTACTTGGAATGAGCAACTCTGAGGGGAAAGCACATTCCTCTACACGAGCACCTGATCAGTGAATGGTCAAATTAGTTTGATGGGACCATTATTCTAGAGGAGCAGCATTCCAGTTACTCAATAGACACTCTGCTGATGTAAAGGTTTTTCAGAACATCCTGGTTACCATCTACCACAAACTGCCTTGAAACTGCAACCTGATTTAACTGAGAGAAGCTTGTGCCACATCATAAAATATTTCGGCGATATAGCCTAACCTTCAGCACTAACTAATCAAGGCTGGTATTTTATCTTGTCACCCACACAGCGAGTAAGTGATATTTAATGACTAACATCAGGAAGTTATAAAACTAGTGAATGAGCATAAAGTGCATGTCATTAGCAAATCCCATTCCTGCTTATTTGGATTCCTTGATTAGCTTTTTATATCTCATTACACTCTGTGTGGTGACCACAAATAAATATATATTATATACAATATTCTTTTGAAATATTGATCTCATGTAATCCACTTTGTCCTACCCATGGAATATCAACTAACTTATGTGGGTAAAATGCAAATTATATTTATAAAAGAAACTACAGTTTACAAGTAAAAATTGTTGTAGAACAGGCTAGGTGAAAAACAGTTCAAGTTAAACAAGATCAGAGAGTACAAAGCCAAAATTAAAATCAGAAGACCAGAAAACAGCATTCAGTGTGTGACACATATAAAGAACAGAAGTAAAGCCTCAAGTCTAACTCAAAAAAGGGGTGGAAATGGTGGAGAGAAACCTGAGTAAACACTGATATTCATTAACAGCCTGAATGCTACCATCCAGCTAGTCAACAGCAGACTGGAGATATGGCTAATGATGTGCTCGTAGGTAGAACATGGCTAATAATAATGCCTACGAAAAGGTAGCAGCACACCTGGAGTCAACATTGAAGACACTATCATCATGTGGGATATGGCAATGCAAAACAATTATACCATTTCACCTAACAATCTCGATATGGTGGTCCATCACAAGAAGAAGAAATGCCCACTAATCGATGTAGCAGTCCAAGATAACAACAACTTTAGCTCAAAGAAGCTGAAAAAGCGAAGCAAATATAATGATGTGGAGTTTGAGATCAGCAGGATTTGAGACACCAAGACCAGACGTCTGCAGGAGCTGCCAGGGTACCACATAGTTGCCAAAATGTGCAGAAAATCGGACTGATGAGAATCATTCATATTCTCTGCAAAGTGCTATGTTAAACCTTTGGTCCCTGGTGGGGACACTGACACTGCCATGATAAATAATCATCCATCTTCTAAATCTGCTTATCCAGGACAGGTTCATGAGAAGCAAAAGATGATAATAATAATAATAATAATAATAATAATAATAATAATAAATGGTGTTACCCCATAGCTCCATTCAGTTTTATTCCTGCCAGGTTATTATCTGGGAGATGTTTGCACATGCCTCTTCTGCTTCTGTGTATTTTCACTTTCCGCTTACTAACTCAAACCTTGGTGACTCTAAATCATTCAGGAGTGTATTATTGTGACCTCCTGAGATAGGACTAACGAATTGTACTAACATAGGTTGACTGTAATATAAATAACTAAATAAATGGCATAAATGAGGTAATGAAAGCCATCTCATGACTGGACAAGAGTCAGTCCACTGTAGGCACACTCTCAGATACACCTACATTCAGTATTACTTGGCTGGCAGAGAGTTCCCATCAGTCTAAACAGAATATGTTCCATCCATCCATCCATTGTCTCCCGCTTATCCGAGGTCGGGTCGCGGGGGCAGCAGCTTGAGCAGAGATGCCCAGACTTCCCTCTCCCCGGCCACTTCTTCTAGCTCTTCCGGGAGAATCCCAAGGCGTTCCCAGGCCAGTCGAGAGACATAGTCCCTCCAGCGTGTCCTGGGTCTTCCCCGGGGCCTCCTCCCGGTTGGATGTGCCCGGAACACCTCACCAGGAAGGCGTTCAGGAGGCATCCTGATCAGATGCCCGAGCCACCTCATCTGACTCCTCTCGATGCGAAGGAGCAGCGGCTCTACTCTGAGCCCCTCCCGGATGACTGAGCTTCTCACCCTATCTTTAAGGGAAAGCCCAGACACCCTGCGGAGGAAACTCATTTCAGCCGCTTGTATTCGCGATCTCGTTCTTTCGGTCACTACCCATAGCTCATGACCATAGGTGAGGGTAGGAACATAGATCGACTGGTAAATTGAGAGCTTTGCCTTGCGGCTCAGCTCCTTTTTCACCACGACAGACCGATGCAATGCCCGCATTACTGCGGATGCCGCACCGATCCGCCTGTCGATCTCACGCTCCATTCTTCCCTCACTCGTGAACAAGACCCCGAGATACTTGAACTCCTCCACTTGGGGCAGGATCTCGCCACCAACCCTGAGAGGGCACTCCACCCTTTTCCGGCTGAGGACCATGGTCTCGGATTTGGAGGTGCTGATTCTCATCCCAGCCGCTTCACACTCGGCTGCGAACCGATCCAGAGAGAGCTGAAGATCACGGCCTGATGAAGCAAACAGGACAACATCATCTGCAAAAAGCAGTGACCCAATCCTGAGCCCACCAAACCGGACCCCCTCAACACCCTGGCTGCGCCTAGAAATTCTGTCCATAAAAGTTATGAACAGAATCGGTGACAAAGGGCAGCCCTGGCGGAGTCCAACTCTCACTGGAAACGGGTTCGACTTACTGCCGGCAATGCGGACCAAGCTCTGGCACCGATCGTACAGGGACTGAACAGCCCTTATCAGGGGGGCCGGTACCCCATACTCTCGGAGTACCCCCCACAGGATTCCCCGAGGGACACGGTCGAATGCCTTTTCTAAGTCCACAAAACACATGTAGACTGGTTGGGCAAACTCCCATGCACCCTCCAGGACCCTGCTAAGGGTATAGAGCTGGTCCACTGTTCCGCGACCAGGACGAAAACCACACTGTTCCTCCTGAATCCGAGGCTCGACTATCCGATGGACCCTCCTCTCCAGGACCCCTGAATAGACTTTTCCAGGGAGGCTGAGGAGTGTGATCCCTCTGTAGTTGGAACACACCCTCCGATCCCCCTTCTTAAAGAGGGGGACCACCACCCCGGTCTGCCAATCCAGAGGCACTGTCCCTGATGTCCATGCGATGTTGCAGAGGCGTGTCAGCCAGTGGGGCTCGATGGCGAGCGCCTGGTGGCCGGGCCTGCACCCATGGGGCTCGGCCGGGCACAGCCCAAAGAGGCAACGTGGGTCCCCCTTCCCATGGGCTCACCACCTATGGGAGGGGCCAAGGAGGTCGGGTGCAGTGTGAGAACAGAATATGTTCCGGAAGAAAACTGAATATTTAGCAAAGTAACTCATATAGAAATGGGAAGAACATGCATTATAAATTAATTACGAAATTGAAAATTAGGTTCAGGTAATAATTGTTAATACTGGATACAAAGTAGAGCACGCATACACATGCACACACACACACACACAAACGCATACTCTCAGGTCACTTTGACCTAACTAACATGTATCTTTGGGCATGTCAAAGGAAAACCCCATAGGACAAGCCATGCAGACAGAGAGAGTGTGCAAAGTCTTCACAGATAACCCAAAGGCATGGGATATGAAGAAAGGCTATTAGATCTGTGAGGAAGCAGAACTATCCACTGAACTGTCACGTTACCTACTAACTCATTGTATTAACTACTGTCAAAGGTATCCAGCATTACCTGGGCATATCTCTATAATGAATTTAGGTAAGAAAGCAAATCTTTCTATGATTTTTAATGTTAACACTTATTTAATTAATTCCTGAAATACAAGTGTCTCATCTGTCATCTACATTACCCCTCTGATAACTATTAATTTCTCTGCTTTCACAGGTTGAGAATTTGTTCTTTTATGTATGATTAGATTCCATAATAATGGTAACTCCTTGCCAGGTTAGAACCAAGAATGCTACTTCATTGTATTTTCTGGATTGCTTTGGTTTCAAAAACAGTTGCTTAAGCTGTTAAAAACTGGATGGCTTACTTAATAATTGAATCAATGGTAGAGCATGCAAGCTGGACAAAACTATTGGTGTTTGTGATGTTCCTGCTATTGAACCACTACTCATGATGAACCTTCTAAAAATCCACAAACTCTGTATGTTAAGTTAGGATCATTGAAATCTAAATTTAGAATTTTATAAACATCCACTTTGCTGTTTTGGAATAAAGTGTGCTTTTTTGACGTGTCGGGTTCCCATTATGACTCCCTAATGAAATTCTTAAAACTCCATGAAGCCCATATTTTAAGTTGCTTGGACAAAAATGTTAATACAAACTTTTGTGAATGTAGGCAGAGTTGTTTTGAGTGATATGCAATGTTTATGTTAGTCCTCCATAACATCCTCACTGTTTCTACTTAATCATTGACCCTGAATGTAGCCTTCCCTGTAAATAACAATATCCCAGATTCATTACCATCGATGGAATCATTTTGTCATGATAACACTGTTTTGGTTTAGCACTAACTTACATCACCCCTCCACCCCTCCCCAATGAAATTTTTGAAATGCCTTTATTTTAAGTTAGACCAGCAGCAACCTATATCCACAATTTCATGCATATTGATTAAACTATTTTCACAAGATTGGGGAACAAACATTCAAGATTCAATCTGAGGGTTGAAATGAGGTTCTTAGTGTGCAAAACTGATAAATAACATCAAATGAAGTCAAAAACATCTAAAGACAGACAGAAGGCATTACAGTTTTATTTGTTTAGTTTAAACAATGCTAAATCTAAGTATTAATCAACATTTTGCTAATAAGGGACACACCATTATTTACTTGCTTCATCCACGACGGGTCACATGCAGACAGAGATGACACCTGCTACCGGATCCAACAGGCTAAATGTTATTCCAATACAGATAATCACTTATTAACATATTATTTTCCATAATTATGCTGCTCCACTAGAAAAAATGCACAATAAATGCTTCATTCTTAGTTAGGTTAGCCTACAAGATATCAACTAACACTTAAAGTAAAACTCTGTTTCTGTTGTTAATATATTTTAAAAATAAAGCATTAACTAATGTTAATTTCTTATCTCTTTCTACATTATGTGCTGCAGATATTTACAATGACGAAGTAATCAGCTCCCTAAACACTCTGTCAGTTGACTACTTAGTGAAGAATGCCACTTTATCTTAACAGGCTAATCCACCGGTATCATGGAGGAACACAGAGACCACAATTCAAGATGGCACTCACAGCATGGCTCTGTTTATCTCCTTGGGACTCCATCCGCCAAAAAAGATTCTGATTGTGTTATATCTGTATGTTTCATTTCCTGTTGAGATAATTCGAAATTTATTTTAAGATACAGTATCTCATAAACTAAAGATTCAAACCTAGGGGAACTTAATACAAAGGTCACATTTAATTCCCAGCACTCAGTTACCTTGAGATCTTGAACAAGTTTCACAGAATATCAGTTTGAAGTGCAATCTATTAAAATCTTCTATACAGTAATTCATTTTATAACCATTGATATATAAACCAGTGGCATTGGAAGGGGGACTTCAGAGGCTTAAGACCATGGTCCATTGTGTCTAGCCCTGATCTTTTCATCCATTTTTTATTTTACTTTAAGTATTTATTCAGTGTAGTTGATGTTATATATGCATATCAATGTGCTTAATAGCACACCATTCCCCCATTACACACTAAAAATCTCAAGGGAAAAACCCTCCCTGCCACTCTTCAATGTTATGTATGTAATTCAACACAGTTGAAACCCCAAGGGAAACAAAATGGACCCCCTTTTTCAATTTTATATACATATATTGACATGCCGAACACCCTTAAAGGGAAACAAAATGGACCCCCTTTTTCAATTTTATATACATATATTGACATGCCGAACACCCTTAAAGGAAACCAAGGACCTGATACTATGAAATGCTAAAAATGCCTCTTAGCTGAACATGTCAGTAGTGTTTTAAGATGTCAGTAGTCCTTCCATTTTCTGAGTCTGGTTAATTGATTTTGTTTGGGAGGGGTCGGATGAGGCTGGCGCTGGAGACTATACTAGCACCATTTGCTGAAAGGCTACTAACAAACATGTGCTGAATTAGGTCCATCACTTAAGGATATACTATTATTTACATCTGCAAAAACTGTTTTACAAAGTTTGATAGGCCAATCTAAATTGAACTTTTATGAGCGCGTGTGCCCTTCCATGAACTGGCAAAGTTGTCCTAACCTGCCAGGATTGGCTCCCTGCAATTAAGGTTAAGGTGAGGTATTAGTTTAGTTTCTAAGGTGATAGATAGATAGATAGATAGATAGATAGATAGATAGATAGATAGATAGATAGATAGATAGATTTTAAAGTATACAGATGCAAATTCATGTCATTCCTACTTTTGAGTGGGTACTTTAAGTGGCCTTTAAATTGTATGTACTTCAAAGTAATTTGCTACAGGCTGATGTTCACTATGTAAGGCACTACATAAAATAAATGTTTAGAAACAGTGGAAAGATGTTGCAGAAGGCAGCACTGCTCTATCGCTTTATTTGGATTCTGATCTTAAATTGAAGATGGGGTGCCTTTAATTTGTGGTTTGTCTTTTTTCTGGTCATGAAGAAATTCTGCATGTCTCCCTTAACTATAGCAAGAGATTTTACAGTCAGGTGAAGTGGTGACTTTAAGATGACCACATGTCAATGAACGAGTGTGGCCCCTTTAATCGTTTTGCAACTCATCCATAGCTGTATCCACCTTGAGTTCTTGCTGCTGTGTTGTGCTGTTTCATGGTGACCACCAAGGTTTGCAAATAAATGAAGATAGGTAATACACTACAAATGACCAAAACTAGAATACACAAATTAATCTGCACAAAACCAGCTGTAATTGTAATACATTTTCAAGTTTATAAGCATAAGACACATCTTGAGAAGAAAAAAAAAACATGCGTCTAACAAATAAACAACAATTACACTTTGAAAAACAAGTAACCGAATTACGAATGAGTAACAAGCAACAGCAAAGGCCACAGCTGCTCTCTACGGACACCGTTCATAAATACTGATTTAAAAGAATCACCGACTCTGTAAGTGCTTGTACGGACAGAAAAAATAGCTGACAGTAAGCTTACGACGTGGTTAATGTCTGCAGACTTCCTTTAAGAGAACAAAGAAATCATTTTGTGATGATTTGTTTACGCCTATGTGTAGCAGCTCATTCTTTCCACCTTAAAAGCGTTTAGTATCCTTGGAAAACAGCGAAGAAGCGTAAGGACCATCATTTTGACTGGCAGAACATTCGACCATTCAGATAAGGCATAGAATGACGTCTCAAAAGTCCCCTCGACGTCTGTGGCTGGGTAAGTGCGCGGGGAACCGCCCAGTTTGGAAGAGCGAAGCCAATCGTATTGGAGGGGGCGGAATGGGATTGTATCACACTTAGGAGAGAGGTTTACACGTTACGGGAGCAGAGCGAAGGAAGCAGAGACAGCTGTTAGGTTAAAGGTGTTAAGTGTACGAAGAACCACGACAGAAGGAACAGCAGCCCACATTTCAGTAGGTGCTCAGGTACGTAACCTCAATTAGAGGTAAAAAAAAGTTGGGAGGAGGGTCTGAAGAGTGCGGGGTGAAAAGCATTTTTCTTTTGATGTGTTGCCGCGAGGACTGCTAGACTGGCTCACCTTGGTATCGATGTTTATGAGGGAGTGGATGAGGGCAAGTGGTAGTTTCGGTCAGGTGCACAGCCGGTAGTTGGACTGATCATGGTGCGCTGTGTTTTTTCTTTTTAAATACATAACTAAAGTTTACGGGTTCATTTATGACTTGTATAGGATCGTTGAGAAAAGTAAACCACACTTTTCTACATTCCGATCGGTCGGGTTCTCTTTTTAGTTTTTGAATTCCAATGGGTGCAAGAGAGAAGCCAGTGTAAAATAAGGAATCTTCATAAAATGTGCGTATTTGATCTTGTTAAAATATCACAATAATCAGATTACGCTTTCGTTTTAGTTAAAGGTTTATAATGCTTGGACGTTTATCGTATGGTGAACTTAAAAGTTGAATGGTTAGGTGGACAAAACATTTAAAACTTTTGTAAAATGCTCGAAAACCCATTCGCAGAACCTAATATTTGTCGTACTGGAAAGTCATTAAGTTGTTAGTTGACACCAGAGCTTACTATTTTGACGCAGTACATTGCAAGTTATTCAGAGTTTTTCAGTTTAATATACTGTATATGAAATACTAAATCCGCTTTAAAAGCTATATCTCAGTCTGTCCATTCATCTGTATGAAATGCAGACTGTATTGCTGTCATCGGTCACTTTAATAATCGTTGTAAAGGCTACTCAAGGCGCAGTGACTTCCTGGTGATCGCCTTGTTCGCTTTATATTAATATGTCGCGTGTATTTCGAATCCCTCCCTTCTTTACCTCCATGTTTGGATTTCGTTCTGTTTGTAAGCCTTTTCTATTCCTCGCATGTTTTTTTTTGTTTAATGGGTTTAACGTGTGTAATTTTTGCTTACCTGCCTATGTGAGCGCTACTGCGCGCGGAAGACCCCTCTGCTGCCCTCCCTCAAGACTACAGGTGCCACCTGATATCAATGGACAGGTAACACGATCGGAAAACAGTCTCCCATCCCCCCCCGTTTTGGGCTTAGCCATATTCTGTTTATATTGTGTAGAAAGAGATAAGGTTGTGGTGACTAGTCCCAAAGTCCTGAAGCGCGTTACAGTCGGGATTATTTTAATGCAAATTTGGAGAAGGCGATGCGTGCGTTATTTTCTGAAGTGACAAACGGCGCTGTTTCGTTTTAATATGTCATATTGTGGTGGGGTGGGGTGGTTATCTGAGGATAGATAAATGGGTAAAACATAAGAACCAAGCACTTTTGTTGGACCATGCCTTACAGTGCGGATTTTGCCGATTTGTCGAGCCTCTGGTAAGAATCGAACTGGGTTTCTTTATTACAAACGTCACTATGAAGTTGACAGTCAAAGCCGCGTTCAAGCAAATTGCAATATCAGTTTCGGTAAACGCGATTGACATATTAAAATGTGCTAGACAAAATTCCGCTCTCTTGTGAAATCCAGTTTCCTTGGAGACGTGCACACCGGATCAGAAGGGCAATAAAATATTACCGACATTTTTTTTTTTAAGCAAAGCGCATTGATGCGCTGTACGGGGGCTACCTTACTGTGGAGATTTTAAATTGTTAGTTTATTGGCGGTGTAGTCGTAGTAAAGCTTTCAACGAAGTAGTAGTGTGCTGTAGATGTCCATATATGTGATGATGGATTTTTTGATGCATGATCCAACTCCAGTTCCTTTTTTATGCATGGTTAAAAAAATGCCATCTGTTTTCTAACTGCTTATCCTTTTCAAGGTTGCAGGGAGCTGGTGTTTTTCCCAGCAGCATTGGGTATGAGGTGGGATCCAACCTTTAATTGGGCACACTAACAAACAACCCCAGACTCCACTCACAACATCCAGATTACAAAAAAAAAGCTTTCATTTTTAGTAAGTGCAGCTCCTTTTTCTTTAGATGATATAGCAGATGGAGAAGGGAAATTAATATGAGTTGCCCAAAGTTCTAAAAGAAAAAAAATTGTATAAGAAGTTCCACCAGGAATCAACAACACACTGGTTTGCTTTTTCCTGGGAAATGCCAGGAGGATCTTAGCAGCTGAGGAACTTGCTGAATTCATGATTAGAGGCTGAAAAGTAGTATGATGAAAAATCAAAAAGTACAAAAAAAAAAACTATGTTGAACAAGGAATAAAGACATACAAAATGGGTGCAAACGATGATGTATAATGATATATCAGGAAGCAGGACCAAAACATATGAAATAAGAAACTAGGCACTAGAGAGAGAGAGAGATGGCGCATGTTTTGAGGACTGACCTGTGCTGTATGTAAAAGAAAAAAGTGCAGGAAGGTAATGAAAATTTAGAGGAAAGACCATCAAATAAAAAACCGTTAACTTGCCATAAAGATCACTGAGTGTATACATACCCAAAGAAAACCCGCATGGATATGGGATGGGACACCCACCAATATTAACTGCTTTATTATGAGAGAGAGAAGACCATTTCTGCACAAAATGTAATTGTGCCTCATCTTTCTTAATCTGTGTAGCATATAAAATAATAAAACCTAATTTGTCGGAGCTAGACTTCATTTGGTGCCGACTGAAAAAACATCTAACGGATGCTGCTGCATAGATAGATTAGTTTCAATGAAGACCCATGAAGTGAGTGAAGAGGGAGGAAACAACCAATTAAATAAGGAACACAAAACAAAGGCGCACTGGTAAAGATCAAAATTGGGGAGGAATATGAGATATCTGAAAGTTGATCAATTGATCATTTCTTAGGTTTCCATGGGTAGAGAAAGGTGGAAATGCCCAAGATGTCTTAATGTCTAATAATAATAATAATAATTCATTACATTTATATAGCGCTTTTCTCAGTACTCAAAGCGCTATCCACACAGGGAGGAACTGGGAAGCGAACCCACAATCTTCCACAGTCTCCTTACTGCAAAGCAGCAGCACTACCACTGCGCCACCTGTGAGGACAAGTAGTCTAAGTAATCTAAGTCTAAGCAATATTGTGGGAAAATGGTTAGTGCTTTTGCCTCATAGCTCCAGAAGACTGGACCAAATTCTGGCCAGGCCACTGTCTGCATGAAGTCAGCACAATCTCCTGATGTCTTCGTCTGTTTTCCTCTGAATGCTTGACTGTTCCTCCACATCTCAAAGGAGCGTGTTTTAGGTTAATTGGAGATTAATTAATTTGAATGATAGACATTATTATATATGTATGTTCACACTTTGTCTGAAGAAGAGGCCTGAGGTACCTTGAAAGCCAGCATATGCAAATCTACTCAAGTAGCCAATAAAAAGCATAATTTTGCTTCACATCTCTTTGAATGATTGATAGATGGCCAGCACTTTATTGTAAAGAGGGAAAACTTTAGCTTTTTACTTAAGGTCAATAAATAAATGCATATTACTGTATTGTATTATGACCAAGAACAACTGTCCTCTCAAATACACACCAGAATGACCAAAAAGAAAAAAAATAAATAAAACATCTGACATGGCTAAAAATAAAAAAAAAAATATTAGTCATGATCACAGGAAGGCATTATAAAGGCATGTTGTCATAGGTATAAAGGAGCCCCAGTAGTGTTTCTTGATACACTTTTGCTGAATAATTTGTTGGCTGAAACTCCTCAGTATAAGTTTGTTATAGAGAGCATGTGCAGCATTGAATGGGCATCAGTTTTGCCTTCATTCTCTCCTCCTCTACTACCTCCTGCAGGTCCTGAGTGTGTACCATAACTGAGCCTGAGTTTTTAATTAGATTATTGATTCAGTGGTCCTCCTTTGAAGTGATGTTTCCAGCCCAGCATACCACAGCATAGAAAATCATACTGGCCATCACAGAGTCGTAGAATATGTAAAGGATGTCTCTACCACATTAAATTTATGCAGTCTCCTAAGAAGAGAGTCTACTCTGTCCTTTCTTTTGTAGTTCCTTTGTGTTACGAGACCAGTCCAGCCTGTCATTGATGTGTACCCCCAAGCACTTGTAGCATTGCACCACCTCCACCGAACAGGTGGAAAGGCTCATTGGTATGGCAAAACATACTAACCAGTTCCCTGGTTTTGTTGATGTTAAGATGCAGACAATTTTCTTTGCTCCAAGAATCAAATTTATACTCCTGACTTCTGTACTCTACCACATCCCCCTTATCAATACACCCCATAAATACAGAATCATCAGTAAAATTCTGCAAGTGACATGTCTAAGGTCTAAAGAGTGAAGAGAAAACAAGACAGGACTGTTCTTGTGTGGCGCTCCTTTGTTGCTCACATCTTTATCGGAGACACAGTCCTTGAGCCTAACAAACAGCGGTGTGCCCAACATAGGATGGCACCCTATCCAGGGTTGGTTCCTACCTTGTAATCTGTTGCTGTCCGGATATGTTTTAGATTTCCATCACCTGAACTCGAAGAAGTGAGTCAAAGAATGGGTAGACTGCATCTCACTCATTGTCTCACAAATAGCATTGTTAATGACATTGCATAGCAGTATATTTTGTTTTACTGAAGTATGATAAGGATAGTAAATGTTACTAGTGTTAGAGACATATACACAAAACTGACATGAAAAATACTCTTTAAAAAAAAAATAGCCTCTTTTGAAGTTAACTGTATTTCTCTAGTTACCATCATCAGTGTATCTCTCAGGTGGTTGGAGTCTCCTGCAGTAAGTATTTTTCTGCCTGTTTTATTTTGAGAAATGGTGACATTTACTGGATGTGTTGTCTGTAATGGGTAGTTCAGTCTTTAAGGAGCTAAAATAACTCAATTCAGAAATGGAAGTATGTAGACACAGAAAATTGAGGCATAGTGGATATTTTGGCTATTGTGTATGTACATACCCTTCCAATTACATTTTATTGAATATGGACTATTTAGCAATCAAGATTGTCTCAAGGACCAAAACAGTGATGATCTTTGTTGGGACTTATAATAGTTTGGCATATTGTCAATTTATGTATTTATTTTTTTCTCTTTTCCCTTTTGTGGATTTGTCTTAAATCTCTGGCACAAATGCAGGCTGTACTGAAAGTTCCTGGGAAATTGCAGGGTCATGGGCTTAATGCCTAAAGCAATTATCCTGAGAAATTCTATCTAACAACTTCATAGATGACGAACTAGTTTAATTCAAAGAAATTTACCAGGTCAGCTTATGTGTGTACAAAGCTCTAAAATTTCTGGGACAAGCACAAGAAAAGCGATGCTCATATATAAGATGCGATGATGTTCACACTGGTGAGACTGTCATCAAAGTTCTTGGGTGGTGTTGTATGGGCATCCACTATTAACGTAATCATTATAAGATTTTTTGTTTTTGTCGAAGTTAGCTGTGGGAGTGCTGCCTTTCAATAGAGCCAAATAGGAAATTGTTAAACATTGCTAAAGCCACATGAGACCATTTGCCACCTGTTTCACAGCTACCGTTTACCAGAAGTAAAAAGAAAGGTGTGCCCAGGTGGCTGAAAGGCGGTAAGAAAACTGTACATGTGTAGCAATTTAGGGAAATTAGTTTCAGGTTACCTTGAGAAACTGTAAAAATTAAGTACCATATGTCTTTAAATCCTTGCTGTACTTCACTCTTGGCTCTGCCATTTTTCTCCTTACCATCCATTGTGTTGTTCATGTCATTTTTGTGACTGTGCAAAAAAAAGAAATTAATGATAAAACAAAAGCAGATCTTGACTTTTTATGCTCTCATGAATAGTTTACGCAGAAACAAACATCTGGGATATCAGTGGTCATAGGCTCTTTTAGGTTCCTCTCTAGATCTGCCGCCCCCCCTTGCCAGGAACTGTTATTTATGAACGAGCAAATTCCAGTGAGTTCCTGGGCTGCTTCAATTGGGAAATCATGAGATTCTAGTGTGAAAATTTTTTTAAAAACATAGAACATGATGTTTAGTAGACTTAATGAGTACAATAAAAATGACAACGTATCTACTTTAAACACCGATTGATTACAGTCATATGAAAAAGTTTGGGAACCCATCTCTGCCTGCATAATAATTTACTATGCTTTCAACAAAAAAGGTAATGGTGGTATGTCTTCCATTTCCTAGGAATATCTGAGTACTGGGGTGTTTTCCGAACAAAGATTTTTAGTGAAGCAGTATTTAGTTGTATGAAATTAAATCAAATGTAAAATACTGGCTGTTAAACAGTTGCTGTTAAACCCAGCAACTGTTTAACAGAAACTTTTTCATATGACTGTATACGGGTTTGGAGACCAAAAAAATCTTAATCATAATTTAATTTTCTCTTGCTGCCTTGAGAGTACATGTTGGAAAAATGCAATGGGAATTCCTTTGCTAAAAGTGCGAGAGGTCAGATTTACTCGTGCTTGACTTCACTTAATGAACTCCTAGCTGTAGTAGATTGCAAGACAGCATTGGTAGCACAATGTGTGGCATTTAGCCAAAAAAATCTGAGTGAATTCCAAGATATGTGTTAAGTAATTTTTCAGTTTATATAGCAAAGCAGCCCTTAACCAGAGGCCCAACAGTGAATGTAAGTTGTTAAATAATTTCATATGTTCAGCAGCATGAATTATATATAAAGGAAGTTCAAAATGAATAATTTCAACTAATACTGCATATACGCTTGAAGTTGTTGCACCAGACAAAATGTGAACATGTACTTTGTGTCTTAAGAAGTGGACTGCCCATATTGGTGCATGAGAGTGTAGGTTTGAATGTACCCTGCAACAGCACATAATACAGGAGTCTTCCTGATGTGCAAGGTAATGAGATGTACAGTACCTAGAGAAATCCAAGGCAGACATACAATCTCTTCATAGTAGGCAGCTGAGCCAGGATTCAGTTTCCTGAAGGTGAGTGGCAGCAGTGGTAGCCATTTCATAAATCAAGCCACTGTTCATTCCATCTATATTTTTTAATAATGAGCAAATAATATAATTGATCAAATTTGTACTTTAGGTTTTTAGGGCCTGTTCTTCTCCTGCCATCTTGAAAAGGCCTAAACAATTTTAAATATTTTTCTTTTTGAAATTCAGAAAGATGTTTGCTGTCATGTTTTTTTTAATGTTTAGATCTCATTATGTTATGAATCGCTTGCTTATCAGTCTGAACTCTTCACTGTTTTTCCCTCTCTTACACACTCATTCATGAGCTGTCACAGCTTCCAATGATGGCATCATAGGCAACAGCAAATTCAGTGTTTGCAGTTTTGTGTGTTTATCATGAAAGTTGATAAGTTGAAGTGCACTGATTTCAACAAACACCCACGTCAGTGATGAGTGTCTCAGAAATACAAAATATATACTTTTTGTAATGCCTGACTCTGCAGAATGAGAGTAGGAAATAGTCATTTAATTTCTCCCAAGAGATGCTGCTCATCAGAAGTGACTGATGCTATTGAGGAGAATTTGGACCTTAATATGCAAACATTGTGGTTCTTTGGTTAGAGCTGCAGCAGCCTTATAGCACCGAAAATCTCATCTCCAGATCTGGCTTGACCATCTCCTGTTTTGAGCATGAACATTTTTTTTGTTTTCTTCCTTGTTCACATGGGTTTTCTCCCAAATGCATTTCAAAATTGGTCACATCTGTGTAAGTGTTAATGTGCTTGCAATTCGGTGCTGGTTTCTGCTCTAAGCCTATGGTAGATTCAGAACTCTGAACTTCACTGAACTAAGCCTAAAAATAAATGGTCAGGTGAATGGACAAAGTAAAATAAGAAATGTCAAAAAGGCTGTCAACATGTTTATCTTGTTGAGTTTATAAAAGTAAAATATGGGTCAATTTACTTAATCTGTCAACTCAGAATTTACAATGTTGTTTATTAATACTTGCAAAGCATGTTGCAGTTGCATTCTTCTTGTGTGTGTGATCACAAACGTTAATATTTTTATTAAAAATTAAGGAAGTGCTACTGCTCTGTTTGAAAACATGTTGAATGAAAGAAAAGGTTGGCTAACTTTTGTTGTGTACCAAGTACAGTGGGATTCTTACGTGCATGTCAACTAAGGACTAATATAATGCAAACTGCACACAATGAGTATTAGAGTAACTACAGCAGATGACGAGATACTCATATCGAGGTATCTAGTTATTAGTATGAGCAGCTTTTGAGTAGTTTGGGGAGAAAAAAAAAATAACTCTTTGAATCACTAATGGTTCTGTACTATTTACTAGAGTGGAGGAGGAAGAAAAGTGATACGGCAGGATGGCTAAGGCCTTTAGTAATACTGTTTTACTTTCTAATTCAGAAAGTGTTGTATATGACCTTATCCTGTCCATAGTATGTCACAGGTTATAATCGGCAGTATAGTCTGTACTCTGTTTCTGAAGTGTCTGATGAGCTCTTAGGCTTTGTTGACATTAAGGATGAACCTTTTGCTTCTCGCTGGAAGTAACTTCTTAATTACTTGTAATCAGGCTTGCCATGATGGTGTCATCAGAAAGTTTAATGGTTATGTTGGAGTTATGTCTGGCCATACAGTCATAGTTGAACAAGGACTAGTGTGGTGGAAGTGATGCTACCAATCCACACATGTTGAAGACTGTCAGTTAGGAGGTCCAAAATTGAATTACAGCGGTGGCACTAATTTTCAATTATAGGATTACAATGATTTGTCTCGTGGATGGACTAGTGTTAAATGCTAAGCTGCAGTCTAGAGGTACTCTGGCATAGCAGATTTTATTATGTACATTTTCCAGTATTGTATGAAGAGTAAGAGATATGGTATCATCTGTGGACCAGTTGTGACAATAAACAAAGTGGAAGTAGCCCAAAAACTCAGGAATAGCATCTTTGATAATGGTTTTCTATTATTTGTTCAGGATCCTTTCTTTGGAAAGTGAAGTTGTATATGGTAATTTAAAAAAAAGAAAGTGACGAATAGAGGGCGTATAACAAACTTAGAAAATATGGCCAGTTTGATTCATCCATCCATTAACCAACCCGCTATATCCTAACTACAGTTTGATACAGTAACCCTTTTTCATCAAACATGGCGTTTGCTCTTTTTAGTCCACCTTAATAAAATGACAAACATCTGTGTGTGTCAGTGTATCTGTATGTCTGTATGGTCACTAGGATAAGGAAGAAAATTTTAAAAATAGGCAAAAATGGAGAATGGTCAATAAAATTTAAACTGATAATACCAACTTAGATTCCAAAATTAGGAAAATTCGTCTTATCAGGCTATTCTGTTCACTGATGTAATACACTGGCAACACCACTGTGGTTGTTACTTTGTTGTATCCACTTAAGTGATGTGAATGAATAATGATAAATCAGCGGTTACACCAGGAAACCACAGCCCCGATGTGACTAGGCTAGTCGCAGGCCAATGCAGTAGCAAACACTGCTGCATCTTCCTAACAAAACACTTACCATAAGAGTGGACAGTTTGATGAGCAGCACAGAAAGGAAGAGGCAAAAATAGGTAGCTGTGTCTGAAGAAGAAAAGGCTGCCGTGAGGGAAAGGAATCCGATGCCTCTTATTATACCAGACCAAATATACAACTCATGTATCAAATAAAAAACATGATGTCTACATTGATTATTTAGATTTCACCCCTCTTCGACAAGTAGCAGAGCTAGTAAGAGTAGATATGCTTGCGACTAACCTTTCAGTGTAGTCCAGGGGTTCTGAAACTTTTTAATCTCGGGACCTAAATAAGAAATTGATACCATACTGGGACCCTAGAAGAGGATTACTATTCTAATGATATTGGAATTATAAATCGACAAATAACATCCAAATAATAAACTGTAAACATTTTTTCTCCTTTCAAGCATACATATCATGTAAATATTACAGTAACATGGAAATAGAAAATATATTGTTAATAAAACCTTTAATATCACTCAAAATAACAAATAGATTATTGAGGCATATCACTTCCAGTGTAAGCTTTAGTTAAGCTGAGAGAAACACATTTCTGGAGTACAGTACAGTACAGTGCAAGGTAATGATGATATTTGAAAGTATACTACAATTAATAACTTAACTTGGTTACTTGATTCATGGCCCCAAGTAAGAAATTAAGTAGTCAAAAAACAATTATTTGTTGCAGTTTATTTAAGTTTTCTTAAATAACATTATTTAAAAAAATTGAAATGAACTCCACCATTAATAATACGTTTTTCTAAATGTGTTTGCGATTTGTTCAGCTGCTTTTCATTGAACAATTTAGTAAACTGTGTAAAAATAATTAGCTAAAGGATAAATGTTAATGAATAATTTGGTGAACTTTGAAATGTTGAATACGCTGACTGACATTGTGCTTTATATGCCTACAGCTTCTCTCAATCTTTGGATCTTTTCTGGTATTCTTACAGTTCTCAGTGATCCAACAAACACGACCTTTTACAGTAGACTAACGTTTCTTTAACCAGTTTAAAACAGTGAAGAAATTCTTCCTTGCCAAGGCACTTTAAACTTCATGAAAACTCTTTTGTGGACCTTTGTTGAAGACATAGATTCAGTGTATGCCTTAACAGTGAACACACAATGTTGTCCATAGCCTCTGAAACCGCTTTTAGTATATATCATATATACCCCAACTCTGTTCACTTGCCCTTCATGACACACTAAAATGGTCACATTGTTGTGCTGCTCCCAAAATTTCAGACTAGTGCCGCAGCCCATTCACCACAGAAGTTCATCTGTCATTTCTCTCTCCCTTCCTTATTTCTGTCTTTGCTTATTGGTCATCTCAGTTTGATTGTTTCACTGGTTGTGAGAGTGGTAGATGGTGTTGTGGGGAATATTTTTTTTATAGTTTTGTTCCATAGAAATGACAGCTCCCTGTGATACATCAACATCATTGTTTTGTATACAGGATAAATAGTCATATCATCAGCATTCCTTGATCCGAGAATTTCTTCCTCTCTTTCGGCCCCATTGATGACTTTTCTTAAATATTATAGTACTGTAAATAGAGGGCAGTGTATAATTTGCCACAGTATTTGCACTTGGAGAAACTCTGCTAATTTTACTACACAATTACGTGGTGACCCATCACAAACATGTCTCATAGGATAAGAAACACTGGAGTAGAGGGATACTAATTTGGTTATCTGTTTACAATGAGTAGTTTTAGTGGAGCTTCCATATGTGAATTAATCAAAAAAAAAAAAAAACAACCTTTAAAGTGTTGGAGCTCTAGGGAAGCCTGTTGTAATAATGGTTTTGACTAGGAAAGAATACAAGGAAAGAAAGTTTTAGACTTCTGCCCTTTTAAATGGAGGTTAATGGATTTTTGTTCAGTATAGGTCTCGCTTTCAAGGAGCAACTGAAAGAAGCCAAACTATAAGTATTCCACGTCTGATGTAAAGAGTAGAGATTTTGGCACCCCACAGTGACAAAGGTGATGTCTTGACATTTCCAGCAGAGGTTAACTTCTTAAACTCTATCTGATTGCTTTTGTCCATGCTTAGAAATGTTTTGACCTGCAGTCTCTGGAACTCATGTACTGTTTTATCAGCAGTGTCTAGTCTATGACAGCGGGGTGTCCTTGTTTCCTCTTAACCTTGGTCCTTAAAAAAATTTAAAAAAAAATACACTTGGTTTGCTTAGAGTGTTCAGTCTGAATTCTTTGCACCAGTGATTTGGCTATCCTCCGAAGAAAGAGGGGAAGACATTTGGACTTGGTACAGAAATGAATTTGCTTATCTTGCAGCTTTAAGCCTGAGCTGCAATTTATTTTGTCACAGTAGAATGAAGCTGGAGGTGAGAGTATTTTTTAATCATATCTGCTTGAAATGAAGATATAATTGGAAAAACTAGTACATCAGGAGTGACAGCTAAACTGTTTAGGAGTCAGGTATATTTTTTTTCTTCATTGTCATGCTTTTCATTTTCACATGGTCATTAACAGCATGCTTGGGTTTGTATTGTAATGACATGCACAATATGTGCTGTAATACCAGAATTCTTAAAGTGTGAGCTGCTTTAGTGTATCATTTTGTTTGAAGAGGCCTAGTATGTTTTTGAATATGGTAAGTTTGGAAAACTGGTGATTTAAGATCTCTGTGTAAGATCACTTTTAGATATCAATACATAGGGCAAATATGCAAATCCAATTTTAATTTTGATGCGAGTTACAGGATGTGACTAATAGGACCACTGCTTCAGTACAACTTAAGATAATCAGAAGTAGTGCAAGGTTTAACATGATAATGATAAGAGGAAAGGTGAAACTTTTTAATAAAGTCTTTTATTTAGAAATGTGACACCAACATTTAGACTGGTACAGCAAATGCTTGGTGTACCTTTGCTTGGACTCTGTTTGGATAAAAGGCTATATTTCCTTCTTGGTAGGTTCTGTATGTTTTCCTCTTTAATTGCCTCTGCAGTCATCAGTCCGTCCCCTGACATCCTCTGAGACCCTACATTTGCTTGAAATTTGTACCGTTTAGGTGTCCGCTTGACATCCTGCGATACTTGATGCTTTGCAATCATTATTGCAAGGATATGCTGCCTGTTTACTACCATCCTGTCTACACAGAGAAAAAAGAATGAATGGATCAAGTAATATCTAAGCTTTCTGGGTGATATTGACACTTTCATCTGTTTTAAATTAATGTGTTAGCTTTATGGAGTATTGATGTCTGAATCAGTTTGTAATTGTAGATCTTTCCACCAAGGTTATTTAGTGTGAGTTCTATAGTTTTGTTTCCAGACTTGAATCTATGTGATCATCAAGCCTTTTTATATGGCTTTTTTAATTTTTAGTGATGTTTTTATTATTGTGTTGTCTAAACAGACTCATCACTGGAGGTGGTAGGGTGAGTCACGGTTTGTTTCATAATTCTAGCTGTTTAGACTTTTAATTTGTTGTACTTCCTTGTGGACAGTGCTTAAAATAATATATGTTATGGTAATAAAAATATAAAATTCTAGAAAGAAATATATTATTGTTACTGATTTTATTTGCCTTCATTTTACTGTTATTGACTGCACTTGTTAACCTCGCCAGTTGTTTAATGAAGAGTTTCTCCTTTATAAGAAATTTAAATCTTTCCCAGTGCAAAACTTTAAACCCTTGTAAGTTTTTTCTTTAATGATTTTGAGAATGCTGGTTGACTTAAATTAGTTATGGAAAAAATATACATGTCTATCTGTATTTTTTTTCCCTTGAACTTTTTTTTTTTTTTTTTTTTTTTAAAGGGGCAAAAAAGAGTAAACCCTTGCAAGTCAGATGTACTCCATTGAGAAACTGGCCAATGCTTGTTTCTGAAATATATTAAATATTGGGTGGCATTATGGTACAGCAGGTAGCTGTGCCATCTCACATTCTGGATTCAAATTCCATGTTCAGTTGTTGTCTCTGTGGTTTTCCTCTGGAAACTCAATTTTTATCTCGCATATCCCCAAAGATGCGCAGATTAAGATAATTGGTCAAACCAAAGTAGCCCATGTGAGTGAGGAAGTGGATGGATGTTTGTGTGAGAAGGTCTGTTTCCTGCTTTACACTCACTGCTGCTTTAAAAGGCTTCAGCACCCATAACCTTGAATGGCATGATCTATTTTTGAGAATCCTATGTACATTAAACTTAGACAATGATTAGTTATAGACAAAGCAAGGAGAAGCTTACAAATTAGCATCCAATATAGAACTCTTCACAGAACAATGAATTCAAACATCACTCTCTTAACTCAGAGGCTTCTTGATACCTCTCATAATTGCACCATTTTTGGTCAATTGTGCTTTCACAAGTGATTAAACGTTTTCCTTGGAGCCAGGACAATAATTATCAGCAGATGATGTTGACAAGAAGAAAATTGGAAAAGTACCAGGTCTAAACAGAAGTAAACAAAATGATTGCCTTATCTAGCTACTAACTTCCTTGTGCTTTTTTATCTGCTGAATCAGTAAGTTTAGCCTTAGAAACTCAGCAGTGCAAATATTGATTATTTAAATTGGATTTTTTTAAACCCTTACAAGTATAATATTGTAAACATGAAAAAAAATAGAACATAACCGCTAGAAGTAACAAAAGATCATTTGATTCTTTAGGTTTTTTTAGTTTAGCTCATAGTGGAAAGGTAAGCTAATTTGTTTTATTAAATTTAATGAAATTCTGTATTTTAATACATTCTTGTGGTGTCATGTTGCATTTTGGTGGACACACAAGTGAGAATTTCACTGTGCTATGTAGTGTGACAGTTATCACTACTACTACTAACAACAACCATTTTCCTTGGATTTAATTACTGTGACTTTCTTTAAGCTGAATTGAACAAGGTGAATTAATTCATTTCTTTAATTCTAGAACTTCAGTGTGCTTTATAATGTGCCCCCGTTCCCTGCCAAATGAGATACTAAGCCTAGCAGAGATGACCTTTACATTATATTAGCGAAAGCTGGTAAACTCCACCACTCCTTGGCAACTGTGCTTGCAAAAGCTGTAACGATATGTGTATGATTAATGTTGTAAAAACTGGATGTCTGCTTCTAAAAATGAGCACTTCGGATTGTTTCCAAAGCTGCCAATACATCTGCTACCTAACGAGAAGAGAAATAAATAAATCTTTAGTAAGCATATTCCATTATTCCCTTTAGGCTCAATAGGTCACAATTACTGATGACACAATTTACATGTATTTATTTGGCCGACGCTTTTAGCCAGAGCAACTTACAATATTTGAGATACAATTGGTTACATTTCTTTTGTTTTTCCAATTGGAGTACAGGCAGATGAATTGACTTGCTCATGGTCACACAGTGTCAGTGGGTGGAGATTTGAAACCTCAACCGCATGGTTTGAAGTCCAATCCTTAATCACTGCCCCACACTGCCTGCCACAAGACACCAAATAGGTGAAATAAGATGTTGCATCAGTTATGGAAACTCTAAGACTACCTGTAAGAAAACATTCTAAAAAGGTGTGCTTCTAGACGGTAATTGTTGAAGCAGGTCATCCTGCCTTTCTCAAGAAGTGTAATAATTGTTGGCATCTTTTAAGTAGGAACGAATAGCAAACTGGAGTAAAGAAAGTATGTAAATGTTGGGTAAAAACAATCTGGTGGTTGTGTTCTTTTGTTGACTTAGCTTTGAAGGTTGCATGAACTTAAACATCTTGCTGTTTTTGAGTAGTCATCATTATCATGAATCATGTCAATTACTTATGTACAGTACGATTTAGCACTTTTCCTATTTAACAGAAGTTGGAATTTTTTGAATATTTACTTGTGTTTCTGCTTTCTATGTTAAGTATTTAAAGTTAATGTTAAAATAATATTTTATCATACAGTACAATTACCAATGATAGATATCTTGTCACAAAGTAGGTAGGATACACCAAAATCCATTCCAATGTGGACCTTTGCAGTGTGGTAAATGCTGGGCACAAGCTCTGAACCTGCAGCATCTTAGCTCATGAGGTGCTTAAAAGCAGTGTGTTGCATGCAATCCAGTAACAGAAACATATCAACAAACTATCAGTTTACCTTTAATTCAGCTACTTGCTATAGCCATGTTGAAACAGTGATGTAGCAGCCAGTGTTCATACCACAAGTCAGTGATGGCTCAGGTCATGGATATGGAAAGGGGCTAAATGTTATTTACTTCAGAGCACATGAAGGACTAAATGTATTTATAAAAAACAAATTGTGCTTGTTCATGCTTGGTTTTGGATTCACGTGGCTGATGATGGCTTTTTTTTTTTTTGCACAGTTTAATGTCGTATCATTTTGCCAATGGAAAAACTCCAAAAGATTACTTGCAGATTTCTAAGAAACCAGGTTTCTTCTGCCTTTGTGTGCATGTAGACTAACTAAATGAAAGAGTACCACCTTGCTCAAAGTGTTAAGAAGCTGATTCTGATCACCTCTGTGGAGTACACGTCACTGGTTTGTGGCTGACCACTGGCAGTTCCCACAGTGCATATATGTGAACTAGGAAAGACCGCAGTGAACACAAGTGGAAATGTCTCAGTTTGTGTGTATTTATTTATTTTTTTAATGACATTGTGTGGTTGACTTTTTATCATTAATAAAGCTGTTAGCCTTATCTATTGTGAAATGCAACATTTCTCTGTCACTCTGTTAAATGATAATTTGGTCTTCTGTGGTTCCTTACATTCAGCTCTGAAAGTCTTTCTCTGTCGTATCCCCTGCCTGCATATTCACAGTCCCAATTTCATTTCACAGTACTGACTTTGGGTTAGAGGCAACACCATCTGTGTTTCCTTCCTCCAGCTTTGTGTACACCGGGATCTTTCCCTTGATCATCGGTGGCCACATTCCCTGGCCAGTGGATCTAAGCACAAGGACAGAGCTCAAAAGTGCTTCTATTTAAGTGCCTGCTCATCTCTCTCTCTCTCTCTCTCATATTCCTTCACAAACGCACACCTTGTACAGCTCCTTTTATGGCTGTGCCCCTTCTGACTGCTCATGCACACCTTTGCAGTGTCTCTCGCCCAGGCCCATGTGGCCCCACTAGACTTTTCATGCAGAAAAGTACAGACCAGAAAGAAACAATAAACATTAAGAGTACAAACAAGAAAATGTGTCATATGAGGTAAGGTCATTAGTTGAGTCCCTCAGGGATCATTACTAACTGTTAAGTTATTTTAATGACATTTAATTATGCTATAGTGAGTAAACTTGTGAAAATTGCGAATTACACTAAAATTGACAACATACTGTAGCATAATACTGAGAAGGTAGCAAAAGCAGTTAAAAAAAATAAACAAGACAATCTTCAAAACCTGGCAAACACTTGGTAAATGCAGCTGAATGTAGACAAGTGGAATGTGCTACAAAATGTGCTATGCAAAAATAAAATTAATCATAAATAAAAGATGAGCATCCATAGCCTAAAGGAAGCAAATTCTAAAATAGATACACATATTTACATTGACATTAACATTTTCACCCTCAAGGCAATTTAGAGAAACACTTGAAAAGGAAAATGCTTGATTATCTTTTAATTGTAAAAATGTAGAGAGAGACCAGTTCTTGAGAACTCCATATTAAATAGTTCTGGATACCACACAACAAAAGATGTAGCCACTCCAAAACTGTGTAGGAAACATGCATATGGTAAGTTGTACTTGGCTGTGCTACAAAACTTAAACACCTTGCTCTTGACCAGAGAAGGTTACTTTGAGTTGTAGGCCAGGTTTTCAAAATTCCCATAGGCATCAGTAAAATTAATCCAGCAGAATCCAGCAGTAAACAAAAAAAATTAGTAATTTCTCGTTATTCATGAGGGCTGCATTAGTGAAAAACCCATCAAATCTGGAAAGCGCAGTTACTGAAGCATTGATCCTATGTGTAAGGTGGGGCTGGTTCCAGTGGAATGTCATCCCTTCGTTCGCACACTTTGATACTCAATATTGAGCCTTCCTTGATACTCAATAATGAGCCTTCCAGGTTAATCTATGGAAACCTTGTTACAACTTTTACTTCCTCTATAGTCAAGTTCAATCGTCTTCTAGGTCAGGTACTTAATCAGTGCTAGCTTGTGACCTGCACATAGAGGTTCGACAACTTACCCATGCGTCTCAGCGGCAGTTAGAAGCACAAAAATCCATTCAGTGATGCAAGTGTGCAACTCCGACATCTAAGGCATTACACTTCGCTGGTGCATGATAGGCCTCTTGGAATTGTTTTTTCTGCTGCATATGGCCATGAATATAACACCCTGATGTCTGTCCTTATCCCATCCCATATCCTACGGTTTGCAACAAGGACCTTATCTGCAAATAGGTGCGATTGCACTTTTATAATAGTGGATAAGCAAATCAGATCAAACAGAATCCAGATAGTTGAGGATTTACTGAACACAGTTCAGTGCGCTAGTGAAAATTAAAGAGGAAATGCATTCAAGATAGAAGCCTAGAAGCACAACTTTACTCAGAGGTTTATTGGAATCTGGAACAAACTGCTGAATATTTTAATTTAAACATAAACCTGTGTATTGTGGATTACAAAGTTAACATTCCTGCAAATATTCCAATACCAAATGCTCTTCCCATGTGACTTACAAATAATAAGTAATAAAGCCAGAACTGGTTACATCGGGCAGCACGTTATTGGCTGTCCTAAAAAGGGCAACCTTGTGATTCTTTTGAAATGTGAAACTGTCCTGGAAAGTCATTCTGCACGTATAATGTGACATTGGCTTTAGTTATTTAATATACATCACAGTATGATAACTACTTTCAATGCTGTTTCTTGATGTGCGCCTGAAGGAGCCCTCTGGATAATAGTGTAATGACTTCAAACATCCACTGAAATTTTCTCATTCCCTAAAGCCAGATATGGTTCGGATTATAAGGAGTAAGCATTGTTGACCATCTGCTTCAATTGTGTTGTGCATTTATGAGCCTTTGTTCACTGGATAGACCTTATATCCCTCTTTCTTTGTGCATCTTATTGCCTTTCTTCAGGTCCTGTTGTGGACAGCATACTCTGAGATGCAAAGGCACCTGCCGTACATGTTACTATCTTGTGTCGGCCACTTGCCTTTGTTCATCAGACATCCCTGCCCTCTTGTGGACACCGGACACCACGTAGCATTATGACACTGGATGTACAGTTTTATTGTTTTCTATATAGCGAGTGTCGCACATCTCTGGGCTCCAGACTGTGACTAAAATTGTTGCAAATGCGACCAAAAATAGGCTTTGCCGATTATCCTTTCTACTTAGTTTGCCTGTGGCAAACGATATTATTGGAACTTTAAACTAATTATATTGTAACAGGTGCAAAGTTCTTTTTTAGTTTTTATTGTGCATTGGATGTGCTGTTAATTTATGTGTTGTTATGAGTTCCTCCTTGGATATCCATGAGCCGCATTTCACTCAAAGGCTGGTTTATACACTTCATGTGGCCGCGCTGAGTTCAAGAGATGCACGGAAAAATAACATCAGACTTGGAAACACGTATGTTTAAGTATTTCTAAGTACATGGCGTAGCTGACACAGTGGCTATGTATTCTAAATGGTGAATTTCAACAAGAGGGCTGAATATTTCTGTTGTCAAATTCTGTTGTCTTTTCTGATTTGGTGCAGGCACACTAAGTTGTTATTGTCATGGATCTCCTCATGTTCGTGCATCTTTGCATGCTGTTTCTCTTTTGATTTAAGGCATGCTCTGTGCTAAATGCCGGCCTGTACATCAGTAAACCTGCACGTACAGCCGCTTGCCCATTGTTTCCTTACACACAGCAATGTCATGAAATCTGCATTTTAAGTTTGCAGGTGTATTACATGTTATTGTTGTTTTTCCTGCGTGCTCTGCGATTGACAGCAGACAGTAAACTTTGTTGAAATGGTATTGATAAATGCTACTTTGTTTTTTGTTATTTCACTCATTTTGGCATGCAGATTGTATGTTGTGTTACCAATAAATTCTTCAATGGGGATTCGTTAACAAAGTCACATGGAAAAATAAGATTTAGTAAAAAAATTAATAATAGTAACAATTATAATTAATAATTTGTGACTTGATAACCAAGATCTCTGTACAAAGACATTTTAAAGACAAATCATTAAAATAAATCTACTAATCCACTTTCATGCCATACCTGGTGTTTTCCTCTTAAACATTTTTACTCCGGTAATTTTTTTCTGGGGGGGAGAAGAGAAAGAAAAATGTTTTCCATGGGAAATGCTTTGTTGTGGAACTCGTATTTCACCTCTGTCATATGAGTGATTAACACCATGTGAATGAAATAGTTTAAGTTCTGTTGAACTTAATCCCTTGCCTGCCATGACCACCCCTTTAAATTGGGGAAGGATCTTATTTTCACAGCAGGTATAATTAGCCTTTAAAACTCTTTTTCCTTTCTATTACATGCATAGTTGGTCATAGCCAATTAAAACTGAACAATCTGTGACCACTATGTAGTTAAAATGCTGCATAGTGTCTTTAATAAGCCTATCAAGCAGGCTTCTATTGCATGTTCATATCTACTGTGCCCCTCCATTCTTTCCACCAGAGGGGACACTCATTTCCATAGCTGAGCCTTTGTGGTAGAAATGTGTTCACCGGTAAGCTGCTTGCAAAATGAACACTAGAGCTAAAATGATTCAAAATGTATTCTAAAAGAGTGTAGACAGTCTTCTATGTCAGTTTCATATTTAATATGCCTCTTTATCCCATCCACTTTAGGGAACACTCATTTTGCACAGCTTAGCCTTTGTTGTTTAAATGCTGTTCTGTTTACAAAATGAAGACTGGATAGCTAAAATTTATCTACATCTATTTAAAAGAATCTAGAAAGTCTGTTGTCACTTTTTTCTCTACTGTACCCTTTTGTCCTATCTACTTAAAGGGTCTCTTATTGCCTCAGCTAGACCATAGCTGTAAAAATACATGCCCCCTGTCTGCTACAAAGTGAACACTGGACAGCTAAAATTCTTCAGAATGTATTTTTAAGGTTGTATAAAGTATACTTTATCACTTTTGTATCTGCTGTGGCCTTTTGCCCCATCCACTGGTGGGGACTCATTTCCACGGCTGGAGCAGAGCTGTAGAAATGTGTGCCTCTGTATTCTTTGATTTTGCCACAAACTGAAGCAGCTATTGATAGCTGTGTTCTCACAATCAAGGGGATATCATGCAGAGCATTAAGGAATGGTAAGTTGCAGATGTTTCTGCTGCACACTGGGCTAGAATCACTTGCTCAGCATAAAAATGTGGTGCCACAGGATAACACACAGATCTCCGACAAACTGAAAAGTAAAAAGCAGGGAAAGTCAGCGAGTACTGCCAATACAAGCATTACCTTTCAGAATTCCAATTACATGTTGAGAAAACAGTGTAGGTTACAGTCAAAAACTGGAATGGTGGTTGGAGAAATATGAAGGGTAATATGCAGCAAGGAAGCTTACTTGGGGCTGAGATCATTTGTTGCTTCTCAACCTTCTATTCATGGCCAGAAGATTTAATCATTATTGGAGGAAATGAGACTGACGCTTTAATTAAGTGGCATCAAGACATCTTGTTGAAGAACGCATGTGATGTCAGGGCTGTACAAACGGAATGGAAATTGCTAAAATTTCTGATGAATGGCTAATTCTTAGACAAGTCTTACTGACAAAAGAGCTTTATTGCACAGATATCCACAATATTCTACTTCTTGATAAGATCATGGCTGTTCTGCCTATTTCAGCAGCTCAGTGTGAACTGCTTTTCAGTGCAGAACAGAATAAAATTAGAAGTGCGAAACTCACTCAGCGTCTCAACCTTGGAGGATTTAGTCACAATCAGCCAGAATGCCCATCACTTGAGCAGTGTCCTGTGCCGTGTGTCAAACGCCGGCGCACTTTAATCAAAAATAAAAGATCAGATTACACTGGATGACTCTCTGACACTGACATTACAATGATCAATGACACAGAGTAAAATACACTGTTCTTAATGACTGTATATAGTTTAAAAGTTACCCAAGTCATCAAAACAGACATAATAGCACAAGGGAAGGATGCATTGCCCAAGAGAAGGACAAGAATTAGGTTAGAAAGGTAAGAAATTGATAGATTGATATTTTACACATATGATTTCTTGGCACCTAAATCAAAGCTATTGGCTCCTAATGTTTTCTTTTAGGAGCCACTGGCTCCTTGAGGTGAATTTTTGTCTGTGGCACTGCATGTAGGTGACTTTATTACTAGATTTTAAACTCTTTGTTTGAGACTGGGTCTTATTTCTGTTTTTCAGTGTTTTTATTTTATATAGCACCTTTCGTTATAACACTGCATTTATAGGCAAAGAACAGCCATCTAAGATATTTAGTACTCACTAGGGATTAGCATCATTGTGGTAGATACTGATTATTTTACAAAGAATTATTATAACTCTGCACCCTGTAGATCTTAATAAGTGCAGCGAGAGAGAAGGCTGACGGTCAGAGCAGAGTCAGCACCTTCTAGTTTTTCCCCTGGGATTCTTTTGTTGACAGTGTCCATGATGCAGATCTGCTGAAAAGCAGAAACTGCATTGAAACCTCCTTCAGGCAGCAATTGCTGTTGAAGACAGATCACTATTTATTTTCGTTCTACTGTGCTACAGTTTAATACCCTGAGCATAGTGTAAATACTGGACATTTTTCAGAGCAACTGTCCTTTGTGCAGAATATCTTGAGTATTCTACACTATAATATTGTGTGATGTCAAACATACATTTTCTGCCAAGTTTGGCAGAAGGTAGTATGGGTTAAGATCACATGAAACATAAATGCATTTTAATAAATGTCATATATGATAAGTATTAAAATGATGGTCGCAATTTTTATCTAAAACACTTAAATAATTATTTAGTTTCTGCTGTACTTGAAAGTAAAGGTTCACAGCTTTTGTACACCGATGTACAAATACATTTAGATGTATTTTTTACAATCGCACCATAAAGCACCGGCATATCTCCAAACTTTGTGTATTCAGGTACAAGCAATCAAGGTGTGACTATTGTTCGTAAAAGAAAGAAAGAAAGAAAAAGGGGAATAATAGTAAATGCTTAAATTAAAATTATTATTAAAAACCCTGTGCTCCTTCTGTGGTTCCTCTGGAGACACTAGCAAGAAGTTGGAAGGGGACGGAATTGGGGCTGCGGGGGCAATAAAAAACATTTACTAGTAGAAATAGTACTGTCATGTGTACAGAGAACGGGGAATTCTTTTCTTGCAACGTGCATCATTTCTCCACTCTCCAGTGACATGTTGAACAAGAATGTATGCAAATATAGGACTTCATCTTTTTTTAATAGAAAATGTGAATGTGCATACCTGAATTAATGAATGTGAACACTGACAGTAGAATACAGGAATCTACTAACTGATTTACAAGTGGAAAAATCTAGAAACATAGGTAGGCACTGGCCACATTTATTATTAGTAGATGTTGTAGTTTTATTAGTATTGTACATTTAACTGATGCCTTATCCAAGGCAACGTACAAGATCAGGGCAGTATTCTTTATAGTTGACGCACAGGTCGATTAAACGACTTGCTCAGGTTCAGACAGTGAGAGCCTGAACCTAACTTTTCTTGGAGTTCACCAGAAAACTTAAGGATTTAAGTCCAGTGACTTGGCCATTTCAGCACATTGCCAGTGGTATAGCACCTAGGATATGGAACTTTGAAAACTACAGGGCTATTGGTTTAATTCCCTATTAAGATTGTGTGTAGCCCTGGGAAAGTTATGTATCCCAGTTCCACTACAACATATGTGCATAAACAATTGTACTCTGTCCTGATCATGACAAACCAGTAAAAAAAGAAATAAAACCAAGGCAGAATTATTTGGCAATACGCAAAAAGCCTAGAACAGATTGTTTTAATCTTGAAAATGTAAATCAGGCTGAAGAAATTAAAATATAACAATTGTAATAGGGATAAGCAGTAATGAATGGTATGAGAAGAAATGAATGTTGGCATGTAAGTTATCTCCAATGGCCTGGACCTCATTTCTGCCTGAATAAGCTTTAGTGCTTCTGAACTGGAAAAAAAAGCAAATTCATAAAATGGACAGTTAGATGTTGAAAGACACGCTAAAGTTAAAAACCTACTTGATGCAGCTGATAAATAGGTTTGTAAGAATGACAGGGAATAAAGTATGGGGTGACATGTAAAAAGAAATATGTGCTTAATAGTTGCTGTTGCTATTATGACTTATTTTTGTGATGAAATATCTTTTATCTTTTGTAGCCACATTTGAACAGGAGTTTCTGCAGTGATCACTGTGTCACAAAGGTGCAGGTTTGTTTCTTACCCAACTGTAGATCAAGCCTGGGGTTACCACTTTGAAAATGCACCTTGAACTAAACTGATTCAGGTGGGCTTCTTTTATAGGACAATTCATTAAATCATCATTTAACTAAGTTGTTATACATTTTAAATACACAATACAAAATAATTACATTATTTGACTTCTGTTGTTTCATTATTGAGCAAATGTGTTTCCCAAGATTGGCATTCTCTCATCACAGTGATCTAGAATTTATTTACTTATTGGTACTTTGTGACTGTTTGTTTTATTTTATTTGTGGTATTGTTTCCATTTGCACCTGTTGTTTGAAGCACAGTGGTGCACTGGTGGGCACTGCTGCCTCACAGGTCACATCACATTTTTGACCAAAATAATCACTCCACAATTGTTTTCAGAATTTTCTCCAGCCCTCAGGGTCACTTAAAAGATCATTACAACATTATAGCCCACTCAAAACTAGTTCATTTCTTCCTTTCTAATTGACTTCAATGTATTTTGCTAAGTTCAATGATGTTCCCAAACATCTCAGTGTAGGCGATCTCCAACTGCATGACAGCAGTGTGTGTTTGACTTTTTGCAGGAAAAATTAAGGAGAAAAGACAGAACCTTTCTGCATTGCGCTTGACTAATGCTTGCAAGTAACTCTAGTAGCGGCAGTAACATTGGGACTGCTTTAGACTGCGGTTAAAGCCTCAGAAGTAGCTGAAGAGAATGTGTTTCACAATAAGGATACCCATTATATGGTATTTGTGCTTCTCCTTGACCATCGGATCCTTCTATCAGATTGTGTCTGTGAAGAAGGGTGTGGATTCTGGAAACTTTCTGGATTCTGTAGATTTTCAAGGTGGTTTCCTTTCAAAGAACTACACAATAAAATTCAGAGGAAGGAAAGATTAATTATTAATACAGTGTTACAGAGGGATGGTTGACACAGATAAACACCTCTATTTACCAAAGTACATTAGTTCCTGATATGAAATGGAAGGGACTTTCTGATTTTGGAGAAAGCATATGTACATTTTAATGCACAATTGACTTTGATTTAATAAAAAAAAAAAAGCAATATACATGCAACATTTT